>NC_072896.1:113622446-113922636 GCF_027943255.1 Anastrepha obliqua | reverse complement strand
TTTGCATTCTCTGCAAATGTTGTGAATCTCTCTGTCTGTCAGTTTTCTCGGGTCTCCCCCTCTTTCTTTGTCTGCCTTGAAAGTTTCACTTCTGTTATGTGTACTACGCTACACGAACTTTTTTTTTGTGTCTTTATTTTTTTTTTTGTATTTTTTTTATTGTTTTTTCTTATTTATTTCTTTATTTAATTCACTTATTTTTTTTTTGCTGTTTTTTTTTTTATTATTTTGCTTTGCTTTTTATCACTACCGGGAGGGCGTAACATGAAGGCTGCCGGTAGTTCTCACTATAAAGAATGGACACGAAAAATATTGGTTGGGCGAAGTTCGTTATAACATCAAATTTATATACTTTAAGCTATCAAACCAATTTTTTATTTTATTTTCTTCTCTATTTCTTCTTTATTAAGCGTACTATATTCAACAAAAGACTCATATCAATTATTTTGTTTTAAACAAAAAATGGCGCAATTTAGATTTGACTCCTTTCAATTTTCTTTTAACCATTGCCAATATTTTCCAACGGATCCCAATTGAGTCTTTATGTTGTTTTACGAATAACAGCAAACGTTTTTGCAAACGCTTCTTCATATAATTTTTTTTGATTTTTATTGCTCGTTTTATTTTTCATACTACACTAACAGATGGTCTGCCAAGCTATACACTTTTTAGGGCACTTGTCCAATATTTTTAGCTTAAAGGCACTTGAAACTCCGCCTGTCCTCGTTGCAATATAAAACTCAGTGCCCTGAATCTACTTAAAGTTACTTTGACGTATGTTTCATCATCCACAACAACACAGCCACATTTAGGGATGTCTTGACTGTACAATTTTCGCGCTCCCATTTTAGCACTCTTGTTTTGTTTATCATTTCGATTGGGTACTACAAAATTTTTTTATCGTTAACCTTCGCCTTTGCGCACTTTTCGAAGTCGTAACCTTTCGACATATGGACCTGCTTTGCAGCATCTTGAACATTGTTTTCGAAATAATGACACCACTTCTTTGGTTTTTGACTGCGACACAAATCCTTTCTTTCTTCCACTGCCAGTCATTTGTTTCACCAACAAGGCTTTATTAGACGTTTTTAACACATAAGTTACCGCACTTTTCGGAAAATTTAAAGCTTCTGCTATTCCGCTGTGCGACAAATGACCATTTTCTGGCTTTTTGCGCACAATTTTCTCCACAAGCTCGCATTGAACCGCACACATTTTGAAGTTACAAAAAGTGAAAAAAATTTCGAAAAAAGTGAATACGCGAAATAAATAATAATAATACGCCGAACAAATACTATGACTATGTCTACTTATTTTTTATTTGCAGTTAATTTTACGCAAGTCATGCGTAAACTCAATCGACTAGTTTTTTTCGTGTCCATTCTTAATGTATATTACCACCCATAAGCTACACTGCGCTAGTCTTAAGGCAGGTACTAAGTTTTATTAGCAGGTTTTTTGCTATTTATTTGTTTCTTATGTGGTTTTAATAACTTTCTTTTGTGAAAACGTGGTTCATACTCCCATAAAAGCCATATAAATTCAAGTTGCAAACGTTGCGCAAATCTAAAAAAAAAAATTCAACAAATTTAAAAACAAATTCAAATTCTTTAATTAGAATTTTTAACAAAATTTCGAGTACAAAGCGCAACTTTCAAGAGGCGCAAAAATCGCTTTGTTTTTTTATATATATATTTTTTTTTTCGAATACAAAAACGAATGGTCGACATTTTTTTATATGAAAAGAAACATCCAACTTCGGCAGCAAAAAAAATTCTCAAAAATTAACACTATTTTTGAACCACTTGAAACTTTCACTTCATAGCAAAATTTAATGGACTATGAAACTGCATACTCGAAATTTCTGATAAAATTTTTATTAAAAAATTAAAAAAAAAAAATTATTAGTATGAGGTTTTGAAGAAAATTTATTAAGTTTTTTACTAATTTTCCCACAATTTAAAGTATTCGTATGTAAAAAAATGAGCTATATTTTTATAAAAAAAAACCTTTTTAACATTAAATGAGAAACAAATAAGTTGTCGAAGCTTGCCAATAAGTCCCTGAGCCATAGTTATTTAACTGTTATTTTCGATAGCGTAGACAAAATTCAAATTAAATATTAACACGTAATACAAAGTGGAAAGAACTTTTTAAAAATTAGACAACAACAAAAATAAGGCTACAACTATCACAACTGCCAACTTCCGTCAAGTATCTGTTTGGAGGCAAAGCAAAGGTGACAAGCTTAACCATGGTGGGGTCGTTCCTTCGTTCTCAGCTTAGAGATTAAAGAGCGTCTACTGCGTCTTTTCTCCAGTAGGAGCGGAATGCTTATCTTGGCGCCACAAATCTCTATCGTGCATTCCAGTGGATAAGCATCTCGCCAAAAAACTATGTATATCAAAGCGATATTCTTCTACATCTTAGCTAATTGCGCCAATATTCTAATGAAAGAAAATTATTCAGCGAAAACATATCACTTCTAGTGCTAACAAAAAAAAAATTCTTAGCAACTGCAACGCCAGGTTAAGCACAGGAAATAGGTATATTCAGTCATGCAGTCGAAAAATTGAGCCTCCTTAGCGAATCTTCCTCTAACGAACTGAGGCTCGTCTCAGTGAGTACTGTGCAAAAAACGATGAGCGATCACATTTTTCACTTCCCAGCAAAGAAAAAGAAAGTGCAGTTTTCAATGCACCTGAGAAAGCAACTGGTGTGACGAGGAATGTGACACTGCAGCTGAACTAAAAGAAATATATGTAGTTAAAAGAAGATTTAATTATATATAGTGACGATACTTTTCCGCCCACTGGAATAGTAACTGCATTGAAAACTTCAGCGGAAATAAAGACTCCGTTCCATCAGTCACAAATCGTTGGTTGAGTTACTCGCCTAAATAAAGAAATATGAGTAACAGAAGAGTAGATAAACAGCAATCAAGCGCTGTGGCCAGTTGAACCCATAAACCTAAAAATTTGGAATATGATCGGCCCAATTTGTGCCTGCCTATGGAAATTTAAATGACTTCTGTTAAGGCTTACACCACTCCCTTTTGTTTTCACTTACATTCTGCTATTCTATTCGAGAATTTTTTATCTATTAGCTCACAGCGCTGTGGCATTTTAGATTAATTTCACTTGTCCCATTTTCACTTGTGCCATAAGCTGTGAAATAAATAGCATAAATAAAAATGAAAAAATACGCCGATGATGGCACCATATATTGTACAAAAATGAACGATGATGGGCAGCGAGTAATGGACGTAGCGAGGACGTCGCCACTGCAAACAATTAGCTGGCTGCTAATCGCTTTATCAGAAAAATAAGTAATGTACGGTGCAATGTACATACATAAATACGTGCTTCATGTATGTATGTAAGAGTATAATCCCATTTGAATTCCGAACTGTCGCTGACGGTGGTCACATACTTACTTAAAGGGTGGGCTAAATAGCAGTTTATTTGAAAACTAAAGAATGTGGAATAAATTAAAATTGAAGAGTATCAAATAAACCTAAGGTATGATAAATAGAATAGATAAAATTCAAAAAAAAAATTAATAATAAAGCAAACAATAAAACTAAAATAAAAATGAAATAAAATAAAGTTAAGTTTAATTCAATTAAGTAAAATAGAATACAAAAATATATTAAAATTAAATAAAATAAATTTTATTAAAATAAATTTAATTAAATTACGTTAGGTAAAACAAAATAAATTTAATTGAATTAAGTAAAATACATAAAGTTAAAAAAATAAGTTAAATGGCATTGAGTGAAATAAAATAAAACAAAAAACAATGAAATAAATTAAATTAAATTTAAAAAAATAAATTACTTTAAATAATATGAAATAAAATGAAACAAGTTACTTAAAAAAAACATAGAAAAAACATTTTATTAAATTAAGCCAAATAAAATATAATAAATAAATTAAAAAAAAACTTATTTTAAATTGGATGAATTAAAAAATTAAAAATTGTATATTAAAAAATAATACAAAAATTAGATGAAATAAAATAAAATGAATTGAAATAAAGTAAAAAACATACAAAATAAAATAAACTGCAACAAAATGAAAAAAGAACTGAAATAATAAAGGTGAAATAAGATAGAGGAAAATATCGAAACAGTAAATAAAAGGAAAGAAAGTTAAATTAAATGTAGTAAAATAAACTAACTTAAGTGAACTAGAAATTAACAAAGCAAAATAAAATAAAACATAATTAATTTAAATAATAAAAAAATAAAATAATTAAAAAAAATAAAATTAATTAAAATTTATACTAAGTTGATCTCTGAGGCACAACATGCCTACACTAAAGGGAAATCGACTGAAACGGCACTTCACTCACTGGTGCAAACAGTGGAAACTTCCCTTCACAATAAGGAGTACTCTCTTGTCGCATTTATGGACATAGAAGGTGCTTTTAATAATATTGAACCCAACGCTATTTTGTCTGAAATTGCCAAATTGGGTATTAATTACTCCATCCGAAAGATGATCGAACAAATGCTCCAAAATAGAATAATCACTTCAGAGCTTGGGTTAAGCCACATGAGAATGTACGCCGTCAAAGCCACTCCTCAAGGCGGTGTACTTTCACCCCTTCTCTGGAATCTCGCTGTAAACAGTTTGCTTCGAAATCTCGAAAAAGCAGGCTGCAAGGTCGTAGCCTATGCAGATGATATTGCTCTCTGCGTGTAAGGCAAACACCTGAATACCCTCACTGAGCTCATGCAACGCTCAATCAATATTCTGTCAAAATGGTGCACCGAATGCGGACTAAATGCGAATCCAGCAAAGACAGATCTTGTTCTCTTCAATAGGAAACAACAATCTCTTCCACTGCAAACAATAACTTTAAAAGGGGAATCATTACTCCTATCTGATTCAGCTAAATATCTAGGAGTTATTCTAGATAGGAAATTGAGTTGGAAATTGAACATCGAAAACAGATGTAAAAAAGCTTTCATAGCTCTCTATACTTGTAAGAAAGCTATAGGCAAAACCTGGGGTTTTTCACCTCGGATCATTTATTGGATATATACCTCGATCATCAAACCGATACTCTTCTACGGTGTGGTTGTATGGTGGACAGCACTCGAAAGCACTCGGTGTAGAGTAGCCACAATTGATCGAGTCCAAAGAACAGCATGCCTCCTGATAACAGGATGCTTAAGTACAACACCTACTAAGGCTCTAAATACGTTGCTTCACTTGTTCCCTATCGATCTGGCTGGCAAAGCGATTGCAGCGAAAGCAGTGACACGCATGAATGCTATATCGAAATGGAATAAGTATCTTGGCCATTCGGCCATACTGAACAGGAACACTGTTATCTCTTCCGACATAGACTATCATGTAAGTCTTCCATCACCACCTTTGCTATTCTCCTGTTCACTCCCAACTAGGGAAGAATGGAAGACAAATCTAACCGAAATCGATGGCCCTCTGATTATATATACAGATGGTTCAAAACAAGATGGCAAAGTGGGATTTGGAATCTTTTCCAATTCCCCTCACATCAATCTATCATTTAGATTACCCGACTACTGTAGCGTATTCCAAGCGGAAGTATGCACTATCTGGTATGCTGCGAAAACTCTCTTAGAAAATAGAATATCACTAGAGGATATCCGCTTTTTCACCGACAGTCAAGCGGCCGTTCGAGCACTCAGCTCCTCTTATACCCACTCAGATGTGGTTCGATCCTGTCTCTTATCTCTTAACGAGATAAGTGTTCAGAATTCTGTCCAAGTTATCTGGATACCGGGTCACAGTGGATTCGAAGGTAACTGCAAAGCTGATGAGCTCGCAAGAGCTGGAGCTGCGCAATCAAATGTTAGTAACTTACCCATAATCCACATTCCGCTCTCAACATGTAAAATTATCATTGATCGAGAATTTCACGGCATTGCTGATCGGAGGTGCCGAGTGGAAACTATTTACTTGCATTACGACCAGACAAATCTGGCCATCCTACAATATGAAACAGACAAAAACCCTTATAAGTCTTTCGAAACACGAACTAAGGCATATAATATCTCTTATCAATGGCCACTGCCTTTTGGGCACTCACGCACGTCGGCTCGGGGTTCCTCAAAACGACCTGTACAGATACTGCGAGGACGAAGATGAGGAAGTATCGAGCAGACATTTGCTGTGCAATTGTCCCGGTCTAGCCAGAAGTCGACTCGCTCTTCTAGGCTCTCCAACTATTGACAATCTTTCAGTACTCTCGAACCTGATCTCTCATCAAATTCTCGAAACGAATTAATATCTTTGACCAAAATCTACAATAAAAATCTCGGTTAGGTGAGGAAATCATATAACATAATGAGCTCTAGGGCAACACAACGGACCCAACTTGCGGTCTATGTGGCACTCCGATGCGGGGTCACCCTTAAACCAACCAACCCAACTATAAAAAAACAAAAAACATTTTATTAAATTAAGCCAAATAGAATAAAATTAAAAAAAAAATAAGTTATTTCAAATTGAATGAATTAAAATTTAAAAAATTTATATTAAAAAATAACACACAAATTAGATAAAATAAAATAAAATGATTTGAAATAAACTAAAAAATATATAAAATAAAATAAACTTGTAGCATACTTATATTTTATAAGTATTAATGTATTTATTTCTATATCTCTAAAAAGAACACATGATTCAATTATTAGAGGTTTGCTCACTAGTGACATTCGATTTTTAGCACTCCCTTACAAAAGGTTGTATTTAAGAAGGTGAATAAAGGGGAACAAATTAAATCCTTTTTGGCAAAAATGGTAGCAAAAAACTACCGATGGTAGCAAAACCGAGATCTTCCTCCTATTTGTAGGGCGCGCTTTGTAGTTGTTCCACAAATTGAAGGACCTACAGTTTTAAGCCGAAACCGAAAGGCAGATGGTTTTTATGAGGAGCTTTTACATGCTGTTACTGTACTTCGCTAAGCCTCCTCTGGACACTTCATCCATCCATTGGAAACAAGTCCCGTCAATATCAACTTTCTTATAATGAGGTCTGCAATGTTATCGATTGCGTCGGCACTATCCCATTATTCTCCCTGTTGTAACTCTTTGGGAAATGCTAGTTTTTGCAAAACATGAATTCCTTCTGAATCACCACATCATAATAAATAAAGCTTTTTAAATTTTCCACTTATCGATCTCGGATTGCCTCAATTACTCTATCATGTCCTGACTTAAGCGGTATGTACACTTTCGCGGGTTGTTGCTCATAAGCAGACCATTTTGAAAATATAATGGTTTTTCTACAAATTTTATTTTTCCTCCACTTTTACTCAAAATTTTTCTGGAATTTTGTCTTGTTAAGGGAGCCGATTTGTCATAGGGAAAAAGAAAGCTACTTACTGAACAAACCCTTTATCATTGAATCATGGAAAGAACGACGCTGAGCAGAGCTTAAGTGCTTGCCAATGACTACCTTTGCGTCAGCAAGATGCATTTGGTTCATACCAGCAATGACCGCACAGACAGGTACATTTACGAGTACCACGTGTAGTGCGCGTTACAATGCTGAGCGTAGTCCAGCAAAAGTGGAAGAGTTCATTGCGGCAATTTCAACATTCAAAGAGAAAATTACTGATGTTGGCGCGATTAAAGGAATACCAATGCTACTTGAGGGTGATGCTGCAGAATTGTGGCGTGGCATTAAAGATCAAGTCTCTGATTTTGCTGATGGTACACGCAGACTGCGCGAAACTTTTTCACGTTCAAAACCGGCATGACGAATTTATGTCGAAATATTTGAGCTAAAGCAACAGAAGAGTGAACCGACGGACACCTTTGTTCGGAAGAAGCGAGCTTTCTTTCCGCAGCTAGATGTCGTTCCTGCCGAAGCAGAACAACTAGATATGCTGTTTGGTATGGTGCACGCACAAATCCGGGAAAGAGTAAGCCGACAGAAGATTTCATCTTATGAAGATTTGCTTAGTGAGGCTCGAGAAGCCGAACTTTTTTAGGTGACGTAGGAGTGGAAACTCTGATCAAACTGCAAAGAGTGTTAACAGTGAAGTGGCATGCGTTGCAATTTTTGTCGAAAGAAAGGTCACACGCCGGAAAACTGTTTCAAAAAACAAAAGGCCGATGCTGCGGAAGCTCACCCAGTGACATTGCACAGGCAGTAACTGTTAAGCTTAAATTTGCTTGCTATGGTTGTAATACCTCAGGCGTTACTCGCGCAAATTGTCCAACATGTCGAAATAAAAATCCACTCTCTGAAGGTTTCGTGAATTTTAAATCAATAACTGCGATTGGTATTGGAAGAGACATACCTATGGTCAATGTACAACTTTTCGGTGTACCAGGTCAAGCATTTTGATTTTGCGCCTCCTTTGCCTCTTAAGCTGAATCTGATAGAGACTGTGAAAGTGTCGAGCACGCGACCGAAAAGAATGGCAGAAGAAGCGCCTGAGCGAGTAATAGATAGACCGAAAATTTCAATATCTGATATCGAGTCTTATGGTCCGGAAATTCCAAATAATAACTATTCACCACACTCAATACAAGCAATATTTAAAGATGCTTTGCCAGCTGATGCTGTAACTCCAGACAGAAAGCTGCAGCCGTCACTATTTAATGGTCTAATTTACAATATCGCAAATTATCATGACAACGATTTTATGAGGCTTTATTCCATAGACTTCAAAATATTAAAATCAACTAATGGCAAGGACTTGAATCAGGAGCAGAAAGGACAGCTCGACGGTGTACTTCATAATCACGCAGAAGCGTTTGGAAAATCAATGAACCGACTTCATATGCAGAGCACAAAATTGATACGAGTGATCACGAACCTATTTTTAGTTCAACTTAAGATAGGTGGCTTGTCAACAGGATTTGGCTCTTCAGGGCATTTGAAACGAAAAGGTTAAACTGATTATTATCTTGTCATTCTGGCAGGTGTGACAATGGGAAATTTTTTTTGGAAAATAACAAAATGGCGGACTTTTGAAAACATAGCTTTTTTATCATCACATCTTGTTTTTAAGACGCTTACTTTGGTGCCACCCTACTACAAAATAATATGTCAAAAACAAAAAAAAAATTGTTTGTGTATACTATTTGATGTCAATAATAACATATGATAAAATCAAAACGATCGCATTTTATTTTCTTTAAAAAAAATTCCTAAAAAATTCCTATAAAAAATTATTATTTGACCAGACTGTATAAATAACAAAATAATAAAGTAAAAATATTAAAATAAAAAAAAAATTAATTTAGTTTAAAACATAATAAAATTTAATTAAATTAATTTAAAAAATATTAATAAATTAAATGAAATGAAGTTAAATAAAATAAATCTAAATATAATAAATAACAAAATAAAAAACTACAAAATATTCAAATATAAATGAAATTAGCAAAAAATTAAGTAACAGAATAACATTAAAAAAATAAAAGTAAAAAAAATAATAATAAAATTTGATTATTTATACATGAATTAATAAAGCGTTGAAAAAAATTGTTTCACGGCGGAAGTATTTTATTTAATAATCCGTAAGACATGTTAAAAGAAACACAATAAAAAGTTATATATTTATTTTTTATTTACGGAACCATACACACTCGTAAAACCTAGTTGTAAACTATAGAAAATAGTTGCAAAGCGGAAAAAGAGCATTTCCATTCCATGATTTTTTTTTTTGTTTTTGTCAAAAAGTAGGTACTTACGTGTTGTACACCGTTATGGGTTTTTCAAGGCGAATCTATTAAAGGTGGCATCGGTAAATCAGCTGATTTGTTTTTTTTTCGCCGTGTCCATGTGGCTGTCAGCCCAGAATGAAACAAAGCGAATCATTTTTTTTTTTTTCTTTTTTTCCAATACTTTGCCGTGACAATCAAACGTACAAAACATTGTTGTTGGTCTAGTGCCACCACCTTTAAGGAATGCGCCTTGGGTCGCACTTAAACTCTGCTTCTTCGCTCACTTACACAAAAGTGCGGTTATTTCGAAATGTCAAAAAATCATAGACAATTTTTTTGCGTTTTATTATTACTAAATATACGAGTATATTTGATGGATTAAAATAGTTTTAATTATTTTTTAATAGATAGTTTGGAAAAAAAATTGAATCAAAACTGCAATACCCCATATGGGCTCACATACGGTAAAGGGTTAATTGGGCTTCAAATATTTAGTTTTCGTTTTTTTATTTCGTGAGTTCAAAGAGGATTTAACAATATAATAACAGATTAAGCTTTTGCTATTTTTTACTGATCCTCATCTATTTCAAACTCAATTAGAAGTCATCTTCACGAACTCATGGCCGGGCCTGGTGGATAAAAAAAAAATTAATTTAAATAAAAAGATAGAATACTTTCTTGATCAAAAATTAGTTCAATAAATTTTTCCTATTTAAATTTCAATTCTACACTTATTAGAAAGAACGGGCATTCCGTTTACTGCACATGTCTGCATCCCTCCAGCCACAAACAAAACTCTAACGGAATTAAGTCCTAGCTTCGATTTGAAAAGCTGACTTTGCTAGAAAGGTTCCAAAAAAATTCTCAACAACCTTGGCGTTGATAAGATCGATTCCCTTTAATTTCAGCCCACAAACATTCTGTGCGTTTTTCATTGAATGAAATGCAGTTCCTCATACAACTGCTGATTCGAAAAGAAGCTGCTATTTGCCCCACCCTCTACATAGGATCACTCATTGCGCGCTATCATTACAGTGTGGTTGCTTTTGTTTGTGCCTTTTTCATTTGTTATTCTTATAGTTATCGTTTAACTTTAATGCTGCTGTCCGTCGCGGGTGCCTATTCAGCGCGCTAGTCGTGCTCGACCCACACACGCCCAACGCTGTGCTACATCGACGACATTACTCAGCCACCAGACCACCAGTCATAAGCCGAGTGCGGCACAGCGCTGACGCTTTTTATCGATTTTCCCCATAAAGAATACGAAATTCGAGAAGGGCGCAAACTCGTGCCTGCTGTATTAATTTCAAGAGCTAAATGTCAGTTGAAATGTCAAAGCTGCAGTTAAAAAGAGCGCAAGCAAGTGATGTGAAAGAGAGTGCTGAGTGAAACAGCTGTCATTTGTTGTTTGTTTACAATGGGTCTGACTTACTAAGCACTGCACTGGCAGTGCAGCTACAAAGTGTGACTTTCATGTAAGGGACATATTCGTTGTTGTTGGTGGTGGATTTGCGTGTTGATGTCTGTATGCGACGTATTTGTGTGGCGTGTTGCTGTAGGTTAGTGTTGCCGTTGTAATTATTGAACGGTTTCGTGAAAATCTGACATTTCGCCGGAAAAGAAGTAGGAAGTAAGTGCCAATATACGAATAACTGGTGTGTCTGGGCAGCGGCTTGGCGTCCGCGACGCGAAGCAAAAAGGAAAAAAATGTGAAAACCAAAAATTTAGCAAAAGGAAATTGTGGAAAAAGTTTAGTGATTGTGATTGTGATTGTGCGTGTGAATGACTTACGGCTCGACCCATTAACGTGCCATCAGGCTGTGCAAAAACAACTACAATAATGTAAACATATGTGACAAGAAAAAAATCACAACCGAATAAGTGCAAGCAATTTGGAACGGATGTGTCATTTGCAGCCATTAGCAGCCGCAAGGCGTTGGTGGCGGGGGGCTGACAAGGCGCACCAATAAATAAAACCAATAGCAAGCGCTGAGGGAGTGTAGAAAGTTGAATGAAACGGGCAGGGGGGCTAAAAAATAAATATTCGCACTTGCTTTAGTAGTTTCAATAATTCAATGAAAACCAAATTAAAGTTAATTGAAAAAGTCACGAGAGCCACGCATTTGCAAGTGAAATGACCACGCAAAGGCAACAGCAACAGCAACGGCAACGGCAACAACAGCAAAACAGCAACAACGGCAGTTAAATCAGAATCGCTCAGAACAACACAAACCGCAACAAATTCACAAACGACAACAAAAACAACAAAACAAATAAGCGTGCGAGATAAAATAAAATGCCGCACCCAAAATTTAGGCAAAAGATATGAAAATGCAAAAGTAAATAAAGGAATAAATTAATAAAATTGCACACAGATAACAAAGCGGATTGGATGAAATTGCAAATAAATTAAGTGGACAAGTTTTAAAAAAAAAGCACAACAGAAGAAAAATTTTAAAATATATAAAAACAGAAACAAAATATATAGAAAATATTAATGAAATGAATAAGCAGAATAACACAAAACAAAATAAATTAAAAAAATATTAAAAAATTGAGCAAATATTTGATAATAAGCAATATAATATAAAAAAAAATAAATAAATGAATAATAATAAGCAAAATTATATAAGAAAACAAAAAGAAAATTAAATGAAATAAATAATAAGCAAAATAATACAAAAAAGCCAAATGATACAAAATGAAAAAAAAAATTTTAGAAAAATGAAATAAATTAATAATTAAAAGCAAAATAATACAAAAAGGAAAATAAAATAAAAAAAATTTGAGAAAAATGAAATAAATTAATAATAATAAGCAAAATAATACAAAAAAGAAAAATAAAATTCAAAAAATATTTGAAAAAAATTAAGTAATATAAATAAATAATAAGCAAAATAATTTGAAAAAAAAGTTAGTTAATATTCGATAATAGGCAAAATAATACAAAACGAAAAATAAAATAAAAAATATTTGAGAAAAATGAAATAAATAATAAAAAGCAAAATAATACAAAAAGGGAAATAAAATAAAAAATATTTGAGAAAAATGAAATAATTAATAATTATAAGCAAAATAACGCAAAATAGAGTAAATGTTAATAATAAGGAAACTAATATAAAAAAGCAAAATAAATTGAAAATATTTGAGAAAAATAAAATAAATAAATATTAAAAAGAAAAATAATATTATACAAAACAGGAAAATAAAAAAAAGTATTAAAAAAAATTAAGGAAATCAATAATAAGAAGCAGTAAACAAGGAAAATAAAATAAAATAAATATTTAAAAAAGTAAATATTTAAAAAAATTAAGTAAATAAATAATAATAAGTAGAGTAATACAAACAAAATGCAAAATATAATAAAAAAATATTTGATAATAAGCAAAAAAATGTAAAAAAAGCAAAATAAAATTTAAAAGAAATATTTCAAAAAAATTAAATAAAAAAATAATAATGATAAGCAGAATAAAATAGGAATAGAAAAAAAATTATTTTTAAATTTCCAAAACAAAAAAATAGTTTATTAATAAATAACGCAATCACACAAATAGAGAGCACAAAAACAATAACAACAACATAAAAAAGAACAAATTAAAGAATTATAAGCAAACATCGAAGAAGCGCAAGAGAATTAACAACTACGTACAAGCCAAACTAACAAACACAACAAAAATTCTAGAAAACTCCAACAACAACAACAAACACCTACACTGTACTGTGATTAAAAAGTAGCACAACAAAAAAATATTAACTAAATTTAGCGCAACACACAAAAACCACAAAAGCAAACAAAAACTGGAATCAAAAATAAGCACAACAACAACAAAGTCACATCTACGTGTGCTTGCTTGCGCACCCATTAAAAGTAACGGTAGAATTCGTGAAATTCTTGCACTTACAAATAACTTCCTTTCATTCAAATTACCCGGAATCAAAATTACGCGTAAGTACAACGAAGATCGCCAAATTAAAAAAAACACAAAAAAAACGCAGATCTCATAGCAATTTCCATTCCATTATACATTACAATTAGAACTTCAAAAGATCCCATCTAAGATAGGAAATTCAAATACATTTCACAGAATGAATCGAAGTTGCCAATGTTGAACTTTTCCACAATTTTTTAAGTGGAGGGGCGTGGCATAGAATTTTGAGGCATACAAACATTTCTTCAAAAGAATGCCTGATTAGGCTCCGATCCAATCTTAATAGGTAATGGCTGGAAATGAGCCTCCCCAACAATATCCGCAGCTCCAAATCTCTTTCGGAGGTTTATTATACCGATGGATTATAAATATCTATCGTAAGGTTTATAAATTTTGGGTGTTCGGCCAAGCTCCTCCTCGTATTTGTGGTGTGCGTCTTGATGTTGTTCCACAAATGGAGGGACCTATAGTTTCAAGCCGACTCCGAACGGTAAATGATTTTTTATGAGAAGCTTTTTTATGGCAGAAATACTCTCGGAGGTTTGCCATTACCTACCGAGGGGCGACCGCTATTAGAAAAACTTTTGCTTCATTTTGGTCTTTCACCGCGATTCGAACCTACATTCTCTCTGAATTTCGAATGATAGTCACGCACCAATCCATTCGGCTGCCGTGAATTAACGTGAATTATTCCACCACTTTTTAAGTAAAGGTTTGTAAAAAAAATAATTAGAGGCATGCATATCTCCAAAGGAACCCTAAGACGGTATTCTCAATATCTTCATAGGCTCTTGATCCAATCTAAATCGGTAAATGGCTGAAAATGAGGTATAGGCCATTAGGCTATAGAATTTTTAAAAGATCCAATCACAACAGCAGAGTTGAAAATGCGTCATTTCATTTGCTTAAGGGACAAAGAGGAGTAGGGGTTTTCGATACACGCATTACCGCATAAGGCGCAGGCTCGTGAATGTTGACCGAATTACCAGCAGCCACCTCGACTTAACCCAACTTACACTTTTTGCAAATTTTTGTATTTTCTGTACTTTCCTTTCATGAGTCACAGACGCCTTGATTGCAAATATTAATTGCAAGTTTTGTAATAATTATTTATAATTACTTTTCGGGGCTTTTTTTGTATGCCACCGCTGAATGCGTTACTTATTTATTAGTCATCATTATTAAGAAAATGTGCGGCACTTTACTATAATCATAAGGTATTTACAGTGGGAAATGAATGAGTTTACCTTGCGGTGCCCAATACAAATGGAATGTGTCGCCATAGCTTTGTTTTGTCTGGGATGACGCCCGTGAAGGGGAAACTCTCATGAGTACTGCTTCGCTGACGGTTCCTAGATGGAATCGGGAGTCGGAGCAGGGGTTTTCTCTAAATCAGCCAATTTATCTATCTCCTTTAAACTGCCGAATACTGCTAGTGTTTTTCACGCAGAAGTCTTTGCGATCTTGCAGGCATGCAAAATGCTTAGGGAACGCAGGAGCAAGGAAGATATTAACATTTCATCTGATAGTCAAGCCGCGATCAAGGCTCTGACGACGCCATGGTGCAGAACCAAATTAGTAAACTCCTGTAAGGAGGAGATCAAATCTCTTGGCTGTGCAGGTAACATTTCTCTGATCTGGGTTCCAGGACATAGAAGCATAGAGGGAAATGAAATTGCTGATGAGCTCGCCAGTGAGGGGACTGAATTGGCCTCAGAGACCTTCTACCCGGTCATCGGCATACCCTTGATAGTTGTTAAAGGGAAACTGCACAAATTATTTCCCAGGAAAGGGCAGAAAAGATGGAGCTCCATTTCTTCATGTGCTATTTCGAAAACCCTTTGGCCCCATTAAAATATACGGAGGACTCAGAAAGTTTTTTGGACTCCTCGCCATTCAATTTCCAAACTCGTAGCTGTATATACCGGTCACTGGACGATCGGCACACACGAGGAAAAGCTAGGTTTACCATTTAACCCCCATTGCAGAAGCTATGGGAACCTTTCAGAGAAGCAGACTGTTGAGCACACTTTCTCCGTAAAAGTCTGGGCTTGGCAGCTAGGTGCCCTTTTCTTCGATAGCCTGGGGCAGTGCGCCAACTTAAGTCCCATCAATCTTCTCCATTATATCAACAGCTCTGGCTGGCTCTGGCAGATATATACTGCCTGTTGGAGGTCTCATAATGGTATCAAAACAGCCCTTTAGTACTACTTGAGGAATACCAAATTAGTACTGCAACCATTTGACCTACGTACCTACTGCTATACCTACGTACTAAATACCGCTCCACAATCTACCATTCACCGCGGAACTGCCAAAAAGGCATTATCTCATGGTCATTAGAAGCCATATGCAATAAAATACCCAAAGCTCTAAACAAGTTTGGGCATAGAAAGTACTCTGGTACTTTTCACTAGGAAACGCAATATGGAAGGCCTGTGGGTAGTAAACATGGAAAGAAGTAACACTGCAACTATCTGCTGAGGTCAAATCCTTAGAGGTAATCCTAGATAGTAAGCTGAACTGGAAAACGCACGTCGAGCAGAAGGTCTCTCGAGCACTAAAAGTCTTCTGGCAGTGTAAGAGAACCTTTGGCAAAGCATTGTGTCTAAGACCGGCGATAGTACACTGGTTGTATATCACCCTGATTAGACCCATTATTACATACGCCTCTATGGACCGGCGGAGGTCTACTATGGTTAATTGTAGAGTAAAACCCCTAAACAGGCTACAGAAAAGCGTGTGCTTGGATATCACAGGTGCTATGAGTACAACATCGGTCGATGATGCCCTTAATATCATTCGGAAATTGCAGCCTCCAGATCTTCAAATTCGGAAGGAAGCGATATAGGCGGCGTACAGACTCAAGCTAAACGGAGTCTGGGAAAACGAAGAGAACACTGGCCACTGTCAGATATGCCACCAGTTGTCGGAGCCCGGCACACTGATGCCAGCGGACAGTTGGGTGCCTTATGTTAGCTTCGGTAGGAATTATGTACAATATTCTGATACCAGATAGAGATCAATGGTTAAGTCCAGAGAACCTTTTAACAGGATTTCAGCACACTCTCTACACGGACGGATCCAAAATCAGTGATTTTAGCGGATTTGTATGGAACTTAGATGAAGACACTAAGTACTTCTACGCTACATGACAAACGGCTACGGTATTCTTAACGGAAGTCTATGCCATCTTGAATGTGGCGTACTGGCTAATTGAGAAAAAGTGGCGGGGTAGCAGTATTGGAATTTGTTGTGGCAGGCAAGCTGCACTGAGAGCCTTGCTAACCCATGCTGCTTTTCGAAGTTTTTCGTTGAATGTAAGACCATACTGAACAGTATTGCAAAACACAACAAAGTTAGTCTTATTTGGGTGCCTGGACAATATGGTATTGCAAGGGGCGAGTTGGCTGGCAAACTGGCTAATGAAGGCTCTGCCAGCATGCCACTAGACCCTGAACCCTTTTCTGGATCAATTGAACTATGAATTGACGATTTCATGAGGTCTACCCATGGAAGGCGTTGGGCTGAGTTGGACTCCTGCAGAGTAGTCAGGTGCTGTGTGAAAGAAGCAAACAGGAAATTAGCAACCTTTCTCTTAAAACTTATTAGAAAGGACCTGAGAGTACTGGTGGGCACAATGCCTGTGGTCAGCATATGGCTACCATGGGAATCATTGACGACCTAGTATGCCTATCCTGTCGTGAGAATGAGGAGAGCTGCAAAGAACTTTCTCTGTAGCGGTTCGGTGTTTTCTAGAATCAGGCTTAAGCTATTGGAGTGCATGGATAAATTTTCCACTATTCCTCTTCCGGACCTCTTAAGATTCATCAATGAATGCAAGAGATTGGCGGAAGAATGACCTCAAATCAATTTTTCCGTCTTACCGTCCATTTAATATCTATGCTGTTTCTCTATTCTTTCTACTGTAATCTATCCGGATGTTGTACAACGGTCTTCTTGGCTGAGTGCTTGGACTTGTCCAATAGACCGGAGTGAAATACGTAAATTTTTTCAAATCATATCGTAATAGCAGGGAAAAGTTGCTACGTATCAATACAAATTTAGGAAAAAAAAGAAATTTCAAATCGGTTAATATCTTCCGTTCGCGCATTGCATTTAAAATTTACAAATTTTATCCCAAATCTAGCTGATTTACGAAAACTTGTAGAAGTTGTAAATGATTAAAGATCGAGCTCCCTTTTTATACATAGCACTTTCAGCATTGAGTAGTAGATTTTTAATTTACTAATCTATCCATTTCTGTGGTTCTGAGCGATTAACTTTTACCAATTTTACACCAAATCTACTAAGGAAGCCTATGCCAAATGAGGCTTGCGTGAAAGCGGCTTACGGCTACTACAACACGTCTGTGCTTTAGATCGTCTTCCACTTGGTTACTTGTATTCCATCGTCTTTCTTTTCATTTTGCTTTTGATTCTGGCATACCGATAAACGAAGTGCACGGAAGAGCTAGTACTCTCTGGTCATTACCAGTTCTGCTTACACTCTTGTCGAACAGCGCTGTTTGGTCAAAAAAAATTCTGTTCGATGTTCTTTTGAATTACATAGTTTACACAATTAAAAAAAAAAAAAATAAATCATTGGCGCGTACACTTCTGTTACGTGTTTGGCCGAGCTCCTCCTCCTATTTGTGGTGTGCGTCTTGATGTTGTTCCACAAATGGAAGGACCTACAGTTTCAAGCCGACTCCGAACGGCAGATATTTTTATGAGGAGCTTTTTCATGGCAGAAATACACTCGGAGGTTTGCCATTGCCTGCCGAGGGGCGACCGCTATTAGAAAAATGTTTTTATTAATTTTGCTTTCACCGAGATTCGAACCAACGACCTCTCAGTGAATTCCGAATAGTGATCACGCACCAACCCATTCGGCTACGGCGGCCCAATTACTTAACATTAAATCTCTTGAAACATTTTATTCATGTCTCTTACTCGTAAGGACATACACTGCCCATTTTTTGGTGCACCTAAACCACTGCTGTCATCGGTCCTTCCCACTAATACCGACATTATACAATGTTGGCAAGAAGTGAGGTACAAAATGTCAGTAGAATCTTCTGCTGCCAGTTCTGGTCAGAAGTTAAGCTTCACAGTTGTAGCAGATACTGTAGCTCATCAGACTGAGTCCCTTTATTCCAAGGCTTCGATTCCAATAGTTTCCCACACAAGAGTTGTACAAAAGATTAAACATCTACATGATCGATACTACACTCTTCGTAAATCTTATTCAAGGGACAAAGACACACCTGAGAAACAAAAGAAGTACAATGATTTTATTGAACAATCTTCAAGTACATTATTTGACATTTCGTCCTGCAAGTGCGAGATGACACTCAATTGCTTTTGTCAAAGAAGCTTTGACAAGTGTATTTGTCCCAGGCCGGTAACTATCAACTGCACATGCCCTAAAGATAGAAAGATACCGCCATTAGAAATCAAATTTCTATATGCTCAAAGATATCTCGGACAAGGAAAGATTGCGACAGTAGATACCAAAGAAACTCAAAAGCTTACATTAAAATTGCAGAGAAAAGCTCGTCACTTAAGTCAGACCAACTTACCTGGACCTTCTTGTAGTAGTATTGATTCTGAAACAGAGATAACTCCTGAAGTTGACAATGATAAGAATGATCCCGATTTTCAGACCCCACGCTCTATTTCCTCTCAGTCAGCAAGTTCAAAAAATGCACAGATGCGCTTATCACTTCCAGCAACGGCCTTAACAAGTGATCGTTTTGGAGTATCTGATAGAGCAGCAGCAGCTATTGTGTCTAGTGCATTTAAAGACGTTGGTCTTATAACGGGCAAAGATACTTCTTTTGTTGTTGATCGAAACAAAATGAGAAGAGAAAAAGAAAAATGTAGACTAAAACTTATCGAATCGGGGAATGCAATAGAGCAATTAAACGATCCGATGTGTGTGTATTTTGATGGCAGGATGGATGACACTTTAGTTTTAGTTGAAAAAGGAAACAAACGTTATCAATCTATAAAAAAAGAAGAGCACATTTCAGTAATAGCAGAACCAGGCTCAAAGTACCTTTGTCATTTAGTACCTACTTCAAAAAGTGGAAAGGACACAGCATACAGCATTGTAAATTATTTTGAAGAAAATGGTATAAATAAATCTAATGTTGTAGTGATTGGATGTGATGGTACGTCAACAAATACTGGGTGGAAGAATGGTGCAATAAAATTCATTGAAACGCGTTTAAAAAGACCAGTACAAGGGGCTATCTGTCTCCTCCATTTTAATGAATTACCTCTGAGGCATCTAGTTGAAATACTTGATGGTAAAACAACAGGACCTCAGTCTTTCAGTGGGCTTCTTGGCAAACAGTGGGCTAAATGTGAATCTTTGTCCATCGTTGCTTTTCAGAGGATCGAATGCTCTCTTCCACGAACGCTTGACGCAATAAGCTTAAGTAAAGATCAGAAATACTTACATGACATTGCCATTGCTATTGATGCTGGTTTTTGCTCCCCAGATCTAGCAAATCGAGATCCGGGACCAATATCACACTCTCGTTGGTTGACAATTGCAAACAGGTTCCTACGATTATACATTTCTTTGCAGGAGCCATCTAAAAATCTCATTCAAATTGTAAAATACATTTTGACTGTATACGCACCTCTATGGTTCGAAATCAAAACAAATTCGTCAATAGTTGACGGACCTAAACATATTTTAGAATGTATTAAAAAAAGAATGTATCTTCAGAAGTCCAGGCAGTAGTTCATAAGGTTATTCAAACAAATTCCTTTTTTGCCCATCCAGAAAACATTCTTCTCTCGATGGTGGTAGATGACAGAGAGCATGTCCGCGATCTTGCATTGAGGCGAGTTCTGAAAATAAAAGAAATCCCTTCAAAAGACAAAAATATTAGAAACTTTTTGGTTCCTAAACTGAACTTTGTAGCAAATGAATATTTTGAGTTAATTAATTGGTCTGAAATGAAACTTACCTGCCCTCCAATTTTAGACAGCCTTTCTTCTGAAGATATCTTGCAATTAATTTCTGATAAAGAAAAACCTAAATTAACCATAGATTTAACAAATATTCCATGCCATACGCAAGCTGTGGAGCGTTGCGTAAAACTAGTAACTCAAGTGTCCTCAAAAGTGTATGGGAACGAGAGACGTGATGGGTTTATAAGAGCAGCACTCACTTCTCGTACAGTTATGCCTCAATTTGACACTAAAGCAGACTTTGCCACTCCCGAATAAATAATTTTTCATCTTTGGTTGGTTGGTTGGGAAGGGAGTGGGTGGAACTCGTCGTACAGTCACCTTCACGCGGTGAGTTCTGAGTCGTCCAAAAAGGGCGGGCCAAGAGCTGTACAAAACTTCTTTAAGATAGTGTGGTCAGTGGGCGCGCTAAGAGGGGAATAATTTATTCTACTTATATACTCAAGAAGACTTATACAAAAATTAAAATAAAGAAACTAACCACCCGCAATTACGTAAATTTATACAAAAAATGACATTTTCCACTTCTTTTCAGGGGCTGTAGGGGCTTTGATAGAGCGGTAGGCGTTTTTCTTTTCAAACTATACCTGATGTTGTAATAGTCTACAAAAAATGAACTTTATCTAACATCATTTCCACCTCTTACAATTTTTCGAATATTTGTTCAATTTATTATAAAATTTGTAAATTTTAAATGCAATGCGCGAACGGAAGATATTAACCGATTTGAAATTTCTTTTTTTTCCTGAATTTGTATTGATATGTAGCAACTTTTCCCTGCTATTACGATATGATTTGAAAAAATTTACGTATTTCACTCCGGTCTATTGTCCAACCCCCCACAAATCTAGTCTAATCTAAACCCTCGGGGCTTGTTGACGCTTACGAAACTCCGCTCGTCTTAGATCGTTATGTCACCATAGCTGAGTGTTCTTGTCAGTGAATACCATTTCGTTGGCTTGAGGCTCGATGCCCACTCTGAACATTTTTCATAAAAACCATCTGCCGTTCGGAGCTTGAATTTTTTAAGCCTTGTGCACTTATATATGTAACTCAAGGAAAAATAGAAATATCTATATTGGTATTAACTTAGTATTAGTTAAGTTATTATATATCTATAAAATCGTTCAATAAAATTTCCGTTAGCAACAATAACCTTCTCGATCTGGGTCTGGAAACGACGTCCGAATCAACTGATTCGTATTCATATTGACCGTAACGGCCTTCAGAGAAGAAATGCTGTAATGAGGGCGCTTGTTATTTTCACGCTCAACTACGTTCCACACGTAGCAATCCAGGGGATTAAGGTGTGGGCTCTTAGGCGGCCATAAGTTCGATGTTAAGTGATCATGGAAATTTTCAGCCATCCAATCTTGTGTCGCCATCGCTTTGTGTGAAGGAGCAGAGTCTTGCTGAAAGATGTATGAGCTGTCACCGCGTATACTATGAATTCAATCACTACAGTCTCTAGAACCTTTCCGAAGTAATGCAGAAAATAGTCCCAGAAGGAGAGGAGGAATTGTTTTAGTGGCTACACTACTCAGTGCAGTTGTCGCTGTAAGTGCGAAGGCATTTTGAACTCGACCTCACCCATCAAACAAAAACAAATCTCTAGAACCTCTATTTATGCAGAAGTGCGGTGGCATGGCATGTCCTTTGTTGCTCACAACGCGTAAAACCATAGCTGTGGCCGGAAACTTCGTGTGCATGACAACAGGAACCTCTTTAGGATTGGATCTTAGCCGACAGTCATTTCTGCGGTTTGTCTTTTGGTCTTTATCAAAATGTTTTTGACACAAAAAACCACGACATCTCGGCGCTTCAGTGCGTTTAATTTTGTTTAGATAGGGTTTTGATCGGTTAACTCGCTGTTCTCGTGTTTGCTCTAACACAAACTATCTTCTGCACATAATGTAGGACTTAGGCCGGAAATCTTCGTGGACAAATCGACGAATGAAATTCTCAGTAATATTAAGTTCCCCCGCAAGGGCCCTCGTTGATTTCGAAGGGTCCCCGTCAATGATTTTTTAAACTTGTTGAGTAAATTCTACAGATTGGTACTGGTACGGCAATGTTATGAGAAGACCAGAGGGCCAGGCAGTGCGGCAAGTGTTGCAGATTGAGGAGTTAAAAAGAGGACCAGGCAGACCACCAAAAACATGGAAAAATACTTTAAAAAACGACAGGTGATGCAAAGGCACATATATTCATGTGCTCAACTATCCTGTATAAATTGTGATACTTGGATAAAACATTGTTTTATCGATTTCTTGATTATTTTCCTATAGCTTCTGTTGAAAAAGGACCTCGCGTTGTGGAAAAAAACATTTTTGGGTTGGGGCAACTCTTAGTTGTTTTCTGTCATTCGGGACATACTGGGTTTGAGGATTTGGCGCTTTCAGATCCTTCTGTGACAAATGTATTTTTGTGGGCGGATTACGATTATGGGGTCGAAATTGCCCATCACCTCATCGCTCTGAGGAAGATGAGGCAGGTATGGGTGTTTGTCAGGTGTTAGAGAAAAGAAGGGTAGAAACACGCTTTCTCTCTCTCTCTCTCTCTTCCTCTTTCCCTTTCTCTCTCTCTCTTTCTTTCTCTCTCTCTCTCTTTCTCTCTCTCTCTCTTGCCAACAAGTGCTACTGTGGACTAGTTTAGATATGTGGGGGGTTGGACAAGTCCAAGCACTCAGTCAGGAGACCATTGTACTACAACCGGATAGATTTCAGTAGAAAAAATAGTGATAGGAAAGATAAAAAGTGGGTGGTAAGACGGATAAATTAGATTGAGGTCACTCCTCCACAAATCTCTTGGATTCATTGATGACTCTTAAGAGATCCGGAAGAGCAAGAGTATTAACTCTGTCCATACTCAATGTATCGCTACCCAATATCCTAAGTCTGATTCTGGAAAATGCAGGACAGCTACAGAGAAAATGCTCTGCAGTGTCGTCATTCTCAAGACAGGATAGGCATATCGGGCAGTCTACGACCTCCATGGCAGACGTTGTGCCCTGTGATTACACTCACCAGTACTCTCAGGTGCTTTCTGCTCAGTTTTAGAAGAGAGGTCGCTATTTTCCTGTTCAGAGTTCAGGGTCTAGTGACATACTTGCAGAGCCTTCATTAGCCAATTTATCAGATAACTCATTCCCTGTAATACCACAATGTCCAGGCACCCAAATAACTCTGGATGTAAAGTCCTCTCTCGACGAACAAAACGTAGTATTTTATAAGGCTCTCATCATGCCCGCTCTAACGTATGGCGCAGAAGTTTGGACGATGACAACATCCGATGAGGTGTCACTTGGATTGTTTGAGAGAAATAATCTGCGAAGATTTTATGGTCCTTTACATCTTAGCGATGACGAGTATCGCAGGCGATGAAACGATGAGCCTTTTGAGCTTTGCGACGCCTTAGACATAGCGCAGCGACCCAGCGTAGCCATCGGCTCTCAGCGGTTACGTTAGCTGGGTCATGTCGTCCGGCTCTGAAAGTATTTGATGCGGTACCAGCTGGTGTTAGCAGAGGAGAAGGAAAGTCCTTGAGCAGATCAGGTGGAGAAGGACTTAGCTTTACTTGTGTGTCCACTTGGCGCCGGTTAGCATGGGAAGGAAACAACTGGCCCACTTTTCTAAACTTGCAAAAATCGCTTAAGCGATAATCGCGTTAATCAAGAAAAAGAAGAAGAAAACTAACCTTTGGGTCAGAATGACTCATCAAGTTTTATATTTTTTAAATCTAAATATTAAAGTAGTAGTCTGGCCAAATACTCATTTTTTTATAGATATTTTTTAGAAATTTTTTTATGAAAATAAAATGCGATCATTTTGATTTTATAGTATGTTATTATTGACATCAAGTAGTACCTATACAAAAACATTTTTTTTTTTTTTGGCGTATTTTTTGTACCAGTGTGGAACCAAAGTAAGCCTCATGGGTGGCTTGTCAACAGGATTTTGGCCCTTCACGAAAAAGTTAAACTGATTTTTATTCTGTAGGCTTGTCATTCTGGCAGCTGCTGCAATGGGAAATTTTTTTGAAAAATAATAAAATGGCGGACTTTTAAAAATACCTTTTTACTAAAATTAGATTTGTATCAGAAAAAACCAAAGTCACCTTTTAACGGTCATTGTTTGATTAAAAAAATAAAATCCAACTTTTAGCAGTAATTTTTTTTTCAAATCAAACAAAATAAGTGCAAAAGCAAAAACAACTCTTTTCTCGAAACTTTTACCAAAATTCCGCAGTTATGAGTTTGAAAATATATACAAAAATTCCTAATTGAAGCAATAAAATAAAATATTTACACTCTAAGACTTAAATTATCTGCTCAAAATCAGGTATTTCGAACTTATTTTATGAGCTGAGCCAATGCGAGCAATACGCGAATTAAAATACATAAGAATCTTTCATTAAACAATAACGCATTTACGAAACTCCTTCCGATATCACTTAACTTCGAACTTAAGTAGAAAATTAATGCGATTAAGCAATGTTGTAATTGACTTAAATTCTTTTTGATTTTCTTCTCTTCCAATTGCACGCACAAAATTGTAGACTCGCTCAAGCGCAACATCTCCACCAGCCAAGAGAATGGGTAATACGCAAACAAACCACACCACAACACACGACCCTCAAACGCCAACTAATGGCGCAGGTGGTGGTGGTGGTGGAGGGAGTGGTACGTTGAAAAGTCGGCGCGGCAGTCGAGTGAAAGTTTTTGCACGTTTCGGCCAAAGGAAACAATCGCAGCTGTCTGTGTTGCCGCCAACGTGCGCGTCCGCGTCAAAGGAGGCCATCATTGCCACACCCACTTCGACTTCCGCTTACGATGATTCGATCGAGGAGGAACTATTGCTACGCCAAAGTCATGCGGCTGTGATAAGGCAGTTGGAAGATGAACAAATGGATTTCCGTAAGTTTGTGGTTTCATTCCATTTTTTTGATTTTATTTTTCAGTTTATTTTCGATTTTGTTTCTTGTTGTTGGTGTACATATTAAAAAGTTCCTCCTTTAATCCTCCTACTCAGAATATAAAATACCACTACTACTTTTACTAAACTACACAGATATTACAGTTACATTGTTGTTCTTGTTCCCTTAGTTGTTACTGCTTGTTACGTTTGTTGTTTCTGTACTTGCCTAGAATTTGGAAATCCTATTAATATATCGAGATGTGTATTTTGAATTAAAAGGAATTAAAACTTGTAGCACTTAATATTTACTGAATTTGGCAGTTTGCTGATTTACTGGAAATTCTTTTTATAATTGCTATTTATTGTTCATTCTTCTTTTTTCATCATTTGCTGCTAACTTTTGTGCTACTTTTCTAGATCCTTTGATTGCCTTTTGAAAAGTTGAAAGCTTATTTAATTTATTTTCAACTTTTTTGCCAATTTCCCATTCCCCAAAAATTTTGTGGTTTCCGCGTAGTGAAGAAATAAACTGAAATTGGCCAAACATTTCGATTTGATAGATTTTCATATCTTCGATTTTATATCAGAATTATGTGGGGTAAAAGGTTTAGTTAATAATTAATTAGAAACTTTCATTAAACTTTTCCTCTTTTTTTTTGTTTGCATGGATTAATTGGGTACTTTGAGCCTATAGTTGCTTAGACGCTTACCCAAGCCAGTCTGTACTTTCCAGAAGCTCTCTGACTTCCACAGTACACAGACCTTCCAACTCACTAAAAAAAACGTCTATCTTAAATAGTAAATATACGTCTAGATAGGAGCAATGCAATGTCACAGGAAGTGCGAGATTGTCTCTTCCTCTTCCTTATTCATACAGCTTCTGCAGAAGTCATGTGTTTGCATGATCATCTGGCCGTGTCTGCCTTAATAGGCAGTGCTCCGTTGTAACAGAAATCAGAGTGGAAAAACTATGCTTATTTTGACTTAGCAGAGAATCTGTGCGTTAAGTATCGAAAGTCGGTCACAATTGTCGAGCGATTCTAGAAGTGGTTTCATTACGCCATATTTTGTTCGCTGCTCTTACAATTTTCTCAAGGAGAAGTAGCCTACGAGTCTGTAAGGATATGCCTATGTCGTTGTGTGTGCACTCATCAGTTCCCTTGGTGTCAAGTCTCGCTAGGGCATCGGCCCTTCAGTTACCCTCAATATCATAATGCCCAGGAATCCATGCTACCTTTAAGTGAAGTGACCCAGACATCTCGTTAAGAGATGTGCGGCATTTCATGGCTACCTTGAAGATTGTTGATTACCTTATGAGGGATTTTATCGCCGGCTGGCTATCAATGAAAATGGAGATATCATCTCCAGGTAACACATCACACTGTACGAATGTCAAGGCTTTTATAGGCAATAAAGAAAGACACAATAGTAGTCGGGAAGCCGAAAACCAAAGGAGATCCGCAGATGTTCGGAAGCTAACCTCTTCGGAGATGCTTCACCTCTTACAGGCCATTGAAAATGATGTGGAAGTATGATTTCTTGCAAACTCGACTGCCTTCTCTTTAACTGGTATGTTACTGTATTACTGGATCTATACCACATGAAAAACGAAGTGCCAACAAGATTAGGAAGCAGTTCAGTTTCTGTGTCTAAAGTTTCTTGTTTTATCGCTAACTCGGTTAGAAAACCCCAACAAAGCTAAGGTAAGCGGAATAGCATTGGTATTCCAAGAGGCTTTCGCCTCCGCCAACTTAGTTCTTTAGCTTGGAACCATTCATGTGTAACCGTATGGAGCTATTGGGTTTGACAGTTTCTTAGCACTTCTTGCCTTAGAGTAGGATGTTTACTATTTCTTGAAGACTATTTCTTCATTGTAGCAGTAAACGTTGTTCGCTGATGAAAACTATTGCCATTCTCTATACCTTTTGTAGCATGAGAGTGGTTGTCTTTTTCTTAGAATGACCGTATTGGGATACGGGCCTGGCCACTTCAGCGTAAATAAAGTACTTCAATGCCGCCCGTAACGTCATTCTGCACTTACTTTCCGTTGATCTTCAAATTCAACCCATTGCCGCTCAAAGTGCTATTAGGTTGAAGGAGGTTGGCCTCTGGAGGTAATTTCCTGTAGGACATGGTAGCATTTTGAGAAAGATTTTTCCTTCCTTCTCTGCACTTCGTACAGATCTCTCCATACCCAAACTGAGCGTTGAGGGTTGTGCTAAAGCTATCTTTCCAAGGATACTGAATTGGAAGGAGGGAAGAGTCTGCACGGATATACGTACCTATATTTTCACCGACGAATCCAAAATGGAAGCTGAAGTTCGAGCGGAGGTTTTCTCTAAATCAGTCAATATTTCAGTATCCTTTAAACTTCCGAGTCTTCTTTAAACTGCCTAGTCGTTTTTTTTTTCAAGCAGAAGTCTTCGCGATCACGCAGCCATACAGAATGCTTACAGATCGCTGTTGGGAGGGAAACTTAAATATCTTTTCCGATAGTCAGGCTGCGTTCAAGGCTCTGCCGTCGCCATAATGCAGCTCGCTTCTGATGAACTCCTCTAGGAGGGAACCCATTTTTCTTATCTGGGTTCCAGATCATAGGAACGAAGAGAGAAATTAAATTGCCGATGAGCCTGTCAAGAAGGGGTTGACAGAACCGACGTCAGTCAGACCACTTAAAGAGCTGAAATTTCCAAACTCATAGTGGTGTTCCCCGGACATTGGTCGATCGGAAGTCATGCAGATGAAATTGGGCTTCCGTACGAACCACCATGCAGAAGCTGTGGGAATTCTGCCGAGAAAGAGACTGGTAAACACTTTCTTTGGAAATGACCAGGTTTGGCGGCTGAGCGCTTGAGGTTCTTCACTGTTCCCTTTTCTCTGCTCCACTACATCAACAACATGGATGGCTGTAGATGAGTTTTCTTCATTTAAGTTTTACAGTTTTTCGCAGTTAGTGATCTAAATTATGGTGTCAAAAAGGCACTCTAGTGCTACTTGTAGTGCACACTTGGCAAGAGTACCCATCTAAGCTACCTACCTAAGACAATCCGGGAGTAGAGAATGCAGACAAGTGTTGAGTTGCCATATGCCTTACACAGCCAAACGACATGGTTCCCAAGTGCTCTGGAGTTCCACTAAATGACGGAGAGTTACATGATAAGAAACTTATCAGGTTGATATCACAAGGGCTAGGTTGAGTTCGACGAGTTCAAAGGGAGGATCACAAGAGCCTAATCTGACTAACTGATTGGGCATTTGTATGCGTAATGAAATACAGTTCTTTCGCTTTCGAGATATATGTCGCACGAAGACATGTCTCCAACTCCCGCTTTTGAAAAGTTGCTAGTTAAGTGAAATAACTACTTACGTTCCTCGTAAATAAGACAAGCTCCGTTCTGAGAGGATTCACCGATAGGCCGCATTCTGCAGCGTAACTAGCAACTGCGCGCTGTTGGCACTGCATCAAATCATACGGAGTACCTACAAACTTTCTTCTAGTAATTAGTGGCACGATATTCGCGCAAGCAATCACCCTGTGGTCCCTTCACACCAGCTCTTTCAGCAAATAGTTGACAATGACAACCCAGAGAAATGGTGAGAGAACACCGCCTTGCGGAGTAGCCCTGCCAGTGAATGGAGGCGCCGCCTGCTGCGGCCATTCTAATCTGGTAAGGTCGGCTTCGACCCCTAGTTTATCAAGAAACATCATCTA
The DNA here is from genome assembly GCF_027943255.1 of Anastrepha obliqua. NCBI lineage: Eukaryota > Metazoa > Arthropoda > Insecta > Diptera > Tephritidae > Anastrepha > Anastrepha obliqua. The sequence goes on along the minus strand of NC_072896.1, from coordinate 113,893,408 downwards.
AGGTGCCGTCACATCAGTGGTATGTGGGGCATGCTCCCTTTAACCCTATAACATTCACATTTCTCCCCTCTCGGCTAATTCCACCCTGAGACTGCTAAAAGCATTTCATCAAATTGGAGCCGTGGTTATGCCTTTTAGACACACTAGGTACCTGCGACCACGTTCCTCTCCTAATAGCTTATTGGAGTTATATGCTATCGATAGCCTCCATTGTTTTGTGACCAATGTGCATCGCCAAACTGCTGGACCTCGACTAGGCGTGTGTTTGAGTTCGTCTATTCGTGAAAACAGTCCAGAGACTTAGTGATTGCCTAAGCTAACCTAGTGAGTGCCTCCGAGGGGATGTTATAAAAGTGTCCTCACGTCGAAGAAGGCACCCACTGCAAACTCTTTCTGATGTAGGGACTCCTCTATATCTTTAACAATTATATGCAGCGCATATTTTACCGATATACCTGGGTGTGCGACAAACGTATCCAAAGAATTTCATTTCTTAGGTGAAAGTCAATGAGTCTCTCTAGGGTTTTTAGCAAGAAGGATGAAAGGCTGCACGACCTGATTGGTCTCCATAGGGGAGGCATGTAAGCTCCTGTTTGCGGTGGATATGCAGACAAACCTCACGGCTCTCCAGAATCTTGGTATATAGTCACTGGATATGCAGCTCGCATAGGTAAGGATCAACCAACGGCATGACGCTTCCGCAGATTTCGGCAATTGGGCAGATATTTTGCCATCGGGACCAGGCATATTGCGGCATTAAATATTTCCCAGACACTTTTGAGGAGGCGTGTCTCATTGGGCGCGCTGAACAAGTACCCTTAGAAACCAATTGCTCTACTTGTAACATGTTTTTTTCATGTTCACTCCTCTCGGAAGCATAGGGCCTCGACAAGACTCTTCCATCATATACGATTCTGTGCTGTTCTTTTTGCACCGTCCCATATGATGTCGGCATCTGCTAGATCGCGCAACATCGACCCTCTCCAAGTGTTTTTTGGTCGACCGCGATCTCTGCTCCCTTGCGGATTCCAGTCCAGTGCCATTCTCTTGATGCTATCTGGCGTCAGCCATCTACCATGGCTGTAGAAGGTCTTCTCTTCCCAAATATTTTTCTTTGCACAGGTAATGGTCCACATTATGGTATCAAAACGGCACGTAATTGCTACTTGAACTCTTACTCTTGTCATTTTACCTACCTATCCGTCGCCACTTTCTGCATTTGGTTTGCCGAAGGATGGGTTCCTCATTCGTTAATCTCCGCAGTGCGTCGTTACTGGTGGTGTTGGCCAGAATATTCTGCAGATGGTGCGAAGGCATTTGTTGACGAAAGATTGTAGCCTCTGTTTGATGGTGTTAGACACCAGCCATGTTTCGCTTCCGTACAACAATACGGGCTTTACGCATGAGCCGAATACATATCCAGAAATACATAACGTAAGTCAGAGGTTCATCTTTTGTTCAATATCAGTTCCTATATTTAAGGGGGGAGCCTGCTTTAGAGGCGTCAAAAAATCGATTTTTTCGTGGATTTTTTTGGGAAGGAAAGAATTAATCGATTGAAACGAATTTTTCAGATTTTAATGTTATATATATTATTTCAACAGTCTTTTCAAATTTTTTCATTGAAATATATGTCATATTATGCCTGGTACAAGCATTTTGCCGAGGCGCCTCGAGTGTGCATGTGTCGTGCGGCGGGAAAGATGCAGGTCGCAATTTCCATCTGAAACCAAAAATCCAAAAAAAAATTTATTTAAGTATAGTATAGCTTCTAGTTAAACCAAGAGAATTACACAAAAAGTGAGAAATTCAACAATTTTTTGCTAATTAAAAAAAAAATTCATTTTTTTGGAAAAACCAATTCACTTTAGATTGTTTAAAAAGTGGGTTTTATTCATAACTTTCTTAAGGTTTTCTGGGTTCAACTAGAAGAGAATTTAATTCCGAATACAATCAATGTTATCTTGTTTCGATAGGAAATTTAACTTTTTCCCTATCTTTCCCGCCAATTAGGAAAAATTGTAAAAATAAAAAACCGAGAAATCGCGCGTCAACGTTTTTATATAATATATAAAAAATCGTAATTTTGTTGAACTTACGGCAATAATATGCTAATCAGCGATTACTGGTCCATAGAATTGCCCTTCAGTCACTTCAAAAAACTGGTTTTCGCCCTGACGTTCGAGTTTGCGGGCTGTTCTGGCCTCCTTACTTGACAATGAATCGCGCCTGTTTTGTCGAGTAACGCGCTCCTTGTCGACTTCCTTGGCGAAATTGTTGCATTACTGTCCAATTTTTAAATCAAGTAACTGCATGGTTTTTAATACTGCACTGTAGCCTTCATTGAATATTCCTCCAGCGATGTGAGCAGCAATATCGATGATTTTAAAGCCTGAGTTAAGGTGTTTCGTTGCGATACGCCGCACAGTGGAATTGAGCGACTCGTTCGCATTTTGTGTGTGTCCACTTAAACACCACGTTAGCAGATCGTCCTTAGATAATTCCTCGTACACAGGACGAATGTGCTTCTCGACATGTTCGTCAATTAGACGTGGTGGATGTTTAAAAGCAGCCAGGGTGTTTGTCGCTTCAGCTTTACGCCACTCACACCAGCTTTCGACGCCTTTTGGGCATTTGTCGTGGCGATATAATTTATCTGTAGAGCAATAATGATGTCAGGTACAATACATGCAATAGATCGAGGGGCGGAGCGCGGGCACTTCGAGCGATCCGGCCGTTCGTATACCTGCTCGACGCTTGCTCACAATTTCTTCTGTAACTCCGAAAATATTTTGAATTTGATTCTGAAATTTTGAGGACACATTCTTGCATAGTTTAGGAAGACATTTATGAAAAAAACAAAAATCGATTTTTTGAAGCCTCTAAAGCAGGCTCCCCACTTAATGTAATGAAATTAGGTACTAATTAAAAAACTGCAATCAAATTTTCTTACCACCTCTTCTTATTTTAACGAAAACTTCTTTTTCTCATTAACAAAAAAAATTATTCAACGACCATCTTTAGAGTCGGTCCAATAAGCTCTGAACACTTCCCATCATCAGTCTCCCAGCACGCACAAGCACATCCGCCTTATGCGCTCTCAAGCGGGCTTTGATCTTTTCTAGTGCATTTATTATATCTAAACTTCATTAAATATTTATTTCTTATATGAAAAGATATTCAAATAGGGAGGCATCATTTCTCATACAGCTCACGCGTCTCATTTCCGCATAAAATCCGTTACTCAATCGTGTTTATGTCATTTATAATTCCACAAATATGGTTGAACAAATTCTATAAAGACTAAAACAAACGTACACATGTATGTATGCATGTATGGGTGCAAGCACTTATGTATAAATATACTAAATATGTACAGCATCAAATCCGAGTTCTATTCACCATCAACAAAGGTGTTGCTGCTGCGCAGTACCCCACAAACTCCTGCTTTTGAATTTACATTCTTTTGAAGCAGAATTAATATGCATAAAACTATATTTCGAAAGACATTTGCACATTCGCACATACATGCACGTGCATACATACATACATACATACATATATCTATCTCCGTACAGCACAGCGAAATTCATAATTCATAAGCAATACGATGAATAAAATTGAATATTTTTTAAGCCTTTCACAGGGCGCAAGATGTGTACTTTTAGGCGTTCGTGCATGCAACCAAAGTCACCACAAACCGAACAGTTACATACATATGTGCATGTGTACAGGGTGACCCATGTAGTGCTTTTTTTTCAATCATAAATGACTTTGACAGTGACTACTCGTTACCGCTGGAAATCTTGACAGAAAACCTCAGAAAGTATCAACTTCTCCGCGGAACGAAATGAATCGATTTTCGCTTCAAAACCAGTGGGGGAATATCACAAACTTAGCTCCAAAGTCAAGGTTGTGTGATTCAAATAGTGCGTTTATTGAAAATAAGTGTCTGCCTGTTGTACCTAAATTTCTGCAAAAAGTTCCTGCAAACTAAAGTTCGGCGCACAAGTGAAGAACACGCACGGCTCCCGACATCGTGTGGTGCGCACTAATGAGCATATAGCCGAGAGCGTGCGACTCAGTCCTGGAGCATCCAGCGCAACACCCCATCATTTCATGCACCAGACTGGTACGAATTTTGAACACAGACTTGGCATTAATATTCGCTTGCAAGATCCGAGGAGCAATTGAAGGCACACGACAATCCGGCTCGCAAGATCGCTTCTGAATTGGCACGTGAATGAATGAATGAAAATAATGTTTGCACTTCGGCACTTCTAGTCTTTTGTGCCCTCTGCTTATTACAATACCCCACCCAAGCTCAGTTCCCTTAATAAACTTGAGATAGAGCTGGATTAAGCTGAGCGTATATGTTTTCTTTCGGCCGCATCTGGCCGAGATATCTCAACCTTCTTCGCGCTATAGCGTCACATTCGGAAAGAAGGTGTGCTGGAGTCTCCGGGGATTGGCCGCAGAAACGACAGAAGTCAGTGGACCGTGAACAGGGCAGGGATATGCAGATGACTACGCAATCTGCAGTGACCTGTGAGAAAGCCTGAGATGATGCGCAGCTGATCCTTAGAGAGGGTTATGAGTTGGCTGAACCTCCTTTGCTTTTATTTGGTGCCAGCTCACATTTCTTAACCTTAGCTCTTCACTTCGAAGCATCTCCTTGATGATGTGTTGACCCCTAGCAAAGAAGAGCTCGAGTGCTATTAATAACTGGGCTGGTGCCACGAGTTTGGGATTTCGAGTAGCTCGAAATAGACAACGATTTTGCTCTAAAAATCATATTTTCCAATGAAGAGCATTTTCAACTCAAAAAACCTATGCTAACAAGGAAAACCGGCGCTCAATAGTCTAGAAACCAATGCATCCTCAGTGAGTGATAGTTTGGCGCGAATTTTGAAGCGGTGGCATCATTTTTCTTTGAATATGCGGCTGGAAACGCCATTTCGGTAAACGGTGAGCGCTACGAAGGCATGATCAGTAACTGTTTGTGTCCGGAAATTGAAGATATAGACTTGGACGATCTTTGGTTTCAGCACTTTGGCGCGACATGCCACGTAGCCCAGGTCTCACACCATCTCTTGTATGTCAAGTTCGGTAATCGTGTCATCAGCCGTCTCGGCGATGTAATTTGGCAATTGTGGGGCTGTGATTTCACATCGTTAGTCTTTTTTTATGGGATTATTTGAAGGAATGAAGTTATGCGAACGACTAATTGAGGATTCAGACCCTTGAGGCGAATATCGAATAAGCCATTTATGAGGTAGAGAAACCAGAAGTCCTCACTAAGGTATTGGCAAACTGAGCTAACAGGATGCGCTACTGCGAAACAAGTCGTTTGCTACTGTGAAGCAATGTTTGCTCTTTCGAATAATTCAATCAATAAATAATGGGTATTAAAGGTTTGCTCACTTGTGACGTTAGATTTCAGGCACTCCCTTACGAAAAGGTTGCATTTAAGAAGGTGAAGAACATTAAATCCTTTTCGGTAAAAATGTTAGTAAAAAAGTATTTCTTACTTTAGTTGTACTGTTAAAACTTTTGAATACTAGCTTAAATTTTTTAGCAATACTCAGAAAGCTGGTACTGTGCTTTGTTCCTCCTTCTCTTAACACTCCATCCACCCATGTGAAGGTCGGCTCATTGGAAACGAGGTCTGTCAATCCAAACTTTCTTATAATGAAGCCTGCAACGTCATCGTTCGCGTCGGGACTATTCAGTTATGCTGCCTGTTGTAACTCTTTGGGAAATGTTAGTATTTGCAAAACCTGAATTCTCTCAAACACTTCACAAGAAATAAAGTTTTTCAAATTCTCCATTAACGAATCGATCACGGATTGTCGTAGTTACTCTATCATGTTCTGATTTAAGCGGAATATCAGGATGTATTCCATGTCATGCTAGTCCTGGACATACAGATACAAACTCTTGGGCGTGTTATTGCTCGTAAGCAGATAATTTTGAAAATGGAATGTTTTTTCTACAAATTTTACTTTTCCTCCACTTCTGCGCAAAATTTCTAGGGCTAGCAACCCAGTGTCTTGCTAAGGGAGCCTATTTGCCAAGAGAGAGCGCGAAAGCTGCTTACTAAGCAAATCTTTTATTATTGAATCTCCTTTTATTATTGAATCCTGTTACATATCGAAAAAAAATTGATTTTTGTTAATTTTTTTCCAATTTTTAAAAAGAAACCACTATATGGACCACCCTGTATGTGCATAACCCATTCACAGCAAAGGCATAAGCCTTTCATTGACGACCAACTGCGCTTTACTTTGCTCACCTCTCCTCCACAGTCCAGCATACAGAGTTATCTAAACTTAACAGCCTCACCGATCCCTGCACCCACAAGTTGCACATCAACACCACTGCGGCTTACGCAACAAATCTGGCAGCATTTGGTTGAAATACGCGAACGCTTGATGACATGTATTGCAACACTCATTCACTGTGGCATGCACACATTCGCAGCGCTTGCCATTTGATAACGCCTGGGCGTTGCTCGTCACGCGGCCAAAAGTCAGAATTCGAAATCAAATTTCGTACGCTTCAAATATTTTTACTCAATTTTTCCATAGATTCCCAATTTTTTTTTTATATTTTTTTCATCACTTTTATGTGAATGCATAGAGACATGTACGAGTATGTAGGTGTATGTATATGACTGCCCACTGGCAATGCGCTGCTATTTCACTCGAGCTTAATTCTTTGCTGCGGTGATGCGGTGATGTGAACGAGTTGAGAGGTGCGTTGCGCTCTGGGGAGTTTTGTTACTGAAACGTGGTCAATTAAGTTTGCAACGTAATATTCCACCTAGCGCATGCGGTGCGGTGTATGTTTGTATGCATAAGTATGTGTGTGTGTGCGCGTACATATAATTGAATATACATTTACGGGTTAGTATATCGTTCTTAGAACTCAACGTAACTACCGAATTATGTCGTTGCATTGCCACGCTCACCAGCAGTGCATCACAAATCCCAAAAACACGCACACTTGCACACCTACACGGATACTTTCTCACATATATGTACATACTCGCACCCACGAATGCCGATTAATGCTTGTTTCGCTCATTGACAACTCTCAAATGGCGCTGTAGGCGCTTTGGTATATGCGCGTTTTGAAAATAAAGTCTGCGAAATGCGATTTAACATGGCAAAATACCAAAATTCTTCATATTCAAATATCCAGTTATGAGAACGAAAAGCCTTTCGGGTAATTTGGGAAGAGATAGATGGCTTTTTTCGAATTAAAAACTTAGGGATGAAGATAAGCGAAGTTGTATTTTGAATAGCCGAATTTCAAATTGCAGCTGATTTGAGATGAAATGAAATTGCCAAAAAGCTGCGGAATACAAATAATTGAATTTTTAATATTTGAGAAAAATAAATTTGTGGCATCATCATCGGTTCCTGTTACTCCCACTGGAGCATAGGGCTTCAGTAAAACACCTCCATCAGATGCTATTTTTTGCAAGGAGCTTGCTTTCGATCCAAGTTTTTCCTGACGTTTCAATTTCCTTCTGCACAGTTCGCCCCCAAGATATTTCTAGACGGCCAACCTTGCGAGCACCTTGTGGATTTCAATCCAGTGCTTGACTACTGATTTCATTTGCGTCCTTGCGATCATATGCCCAAACCACCTCCACACTCGCAGTTTTATCATGTTCGCTACCAGCTGGATTTTGCACCTCTCGTATACATAGATCGCCATTACTTATGGTGTTGGGCCACCAGATCTTCAATATCCTGCGTAAACATCTGTTCACACGGCTTTGAATTTTGTTTTCGATCCAATTATTTGTGAGCCAGGTCTCCGATCCATACAAGAGTACTGATAGTACATTTGTGTTAAAGATCCGTAATTTTATATGTATGCTGAGGATGCTCGAAGACCAGATAGCTCGGAGCTGTGCATACGCGCCGTTCGCTTTATTTATTCTGGTAGTAACGTCTAGTTTCGCACTGTCTTCAGCGGCAATGATACTACCCAAGTAGGTAAAGGTGTCAACGTTTTCAATTTGATCACCATTTAAGAGGAACGGGCGGCTGCTAGAGGATCAAATTTTCATGGCTTTTGTTTTCTCGTGATTTATTTTTAGCCCTGCATTCAATGAGGTTGAGGGCAGATCATCAATTTTACTCTGCATGTCGGTGTGTTTGTGTGCTCCGCTTGAAATTCATTCATTCATTCATTTGATTTGGATTAGCTTAAGGGCTATACCCGGTAGTCTAGAAATTTCAAAGAATCGATTTTTTGTGTTTGCGATATTTCGAAAGTATAGAATCTTAAGAATATACTGTGAAACATCCACGCGGAAATTCCCAATATTATAGCTTCTACAGCCTATTAACTAGGTAGAGAGCGGTCCGCGTGCTCCTATCCCTCAAACTTTAAACTCATTTATCTCGAAACGACTTTTTTCGGCCTGATGTTGTAAAAAAAAAACAAAAAACTATACAAACGAATCGTCTGAAGTTTTTATATGTTGTTCACAACATCAATGGCTATCGCCCACCTAGAATGATTTTATTATTTCAATTATTTCGTATTTTTTTGATTAAAAAATTAAAAAAAAAAACCGATTTTTAGAGTGTCAAATTCAAAACCACGTAATTCTTTTAATTTGTTTTTTCTAGTAGCGGGACATAGCTAGAGTCATACTGATAAATAATTTTTTTGATTTTTGTGCTTCAGATAAATAGAAGAGCCAAAATGGGCAACACCGCCCAGGTTCAATTTTTTGGGAGGGCCAACTTCAGCACCATTTTTAAAACTATTAAAATTTTAATTTTTTTTTTTGCATATTTGTATGTAAAAGAAGTTAAATAAAAAGCCTAAGAAATTTAAATATCGTTTCCAATTTTTTTTATTGTAAAAAAAATTCCGGAAAATACCTCTAGGCCACCGGGACCCCTTGAGGAAAATGTGGGCTGAGGTAGAGAAGGGACACAGAGTTGAAAGTGTCTGCGAGTTAATTATATTTTAATTGCTTTTTTATTGAGCTCAGAGGTATACTGATTTGTCTGTAAACACACATCAAGTCCAGCTAAGCATTTCAGAAGTCTAATAAGAGAATTAGAGATATGAGAACAAAAAAATTGAAATATGAAAAAGGCAAGCCACGAAACACACCAATACCAACATTTATAAAGAAAAATTTATTTTCCAAAAATTTGGAACAAAAAAATATTATATAATTTTTCTTCAAAAATTTTTATTTTAGGCTGAATAACTAAAAACAAAAAACTACAACAACAAAAATAAAATTTAAAGAATTGTCAAAGGAACAGAAGATATTCCACTTTAAATGGCTAGAGGTAGTCGGTAGTCATAATTTTCCAAAAATTCGATTTTTTTTGCATTTTTTTAAAGTATTTGCATTTTCTAAGAAATTAGAAACATTGTGTGAAAATTTGAAGGGAATACGACAAGTACTTTTCGAGTTATTCAGCAATTCATAGTCATAATTAAAAAAAAAAATTGACTTTTTTTTGCATTTTCTTAAAGTATAATTTCTTAAAAATATTGTGTGAAAATTTGAGGTGAATCCGACAAATACTTTTCGAGTTATTCAACAATTAACAAAGGGCGCTCGGGCGCTCCGGAGCCGATAGCAAAACTTTATATGCGTTTTTCTCAAAACTATGTTTTTTAAACTGATGATCACTGTAACTTAAAAATAGCTTGGTAGATTTCTATAAAATGTATACTGCTTTTGAAAAGCGTAAAAATCTCATTCAGGCACGAAGAATTTCTTTTTTCAAAAATTTAGATTTCTTTTTTCAAAATTTCCATTTTTTTAAACAATTAATTCTCGGTTTCTTTCTCGAAGATCTGAAAAATATTTCCTGAGGCCACCATGTTGTTAATTTTGAAAACAAAAGCTTCGACTAGGCGCAAGATAGTCTATTAATAAAACTAATTTCTCTTGCCTGATTGAGTGTAGATGAATCTCCAAGGACTTGTTATGATCAACGCCAGGGACTTCTGGAGAAACAGGCTCCATACAAACAGCGATAACTTTTACAATTATTTTTGAAGTGAAAACTTCTTTAGAATCGTTGGGAGTGATTTGAGAAAAAGTGAAACGAAAAAAGCGACACTCTTGGCTACGAAGCGTTATATTATATGTTGATATAAACGTACCGACGAACTAAATAACTTTCAGGCCAGCGCCGACAGCATGGCGCGATAGCCGAGCGGCTAGCAATGTGAGCTTCCGATCCAAAATCCTTGGTTCGAGTCACAAGAAAAAAAATTTTTTTATACAGTTATTTTATTTTATTTTACGATATGTTTATGAGGAGCTTTTTTTCATGGCAGAAATACACTCGGTGTTTTGCCATTGCCTGCTGAGGGGTGAGCGCTATTAGAAAAATAGTTTTCCTTAACTTTGGTGTTTTCACCGAGATTCGAACTGACGTTCTCTCTGTGAATTCTGAATAGTAGTCACGCACCAACCCATTCGGCTACGGCGTTTGTTTAATTTTACTGATGCAAAAATGAGGAAAAATATATGAATAAAGTTTGCTTACTGTTTACACATTTTCCAAAGGTGACGGAGAACCAAAAAAAAAAGTCGATTTTCAAACAAATACGAGTGCATATGTGTAATTGTGTTAGAGTTTCGGTCACGCAGGTTTTGCTGGGGACGCTAAATATTTTCATTTTTAAATATTTACCGCAATTATGCCGAAAAATAATGCAGAAAAGTGTCGTGAATATCGACAGAAAAAAAATCAATAAATAGCATCACGGAATTCATTCACGAAATTTTAATAAAGTATACACCAGAAGTATCGCGCATACTTAGAAAAGATTACAATAAAGTTCCAATGATTTTAAGTGGCGATTTTAACGTAAATTTTGCATTGGACACAGCGGTTCCTTTAATTGACGTTCTCAATACAACATTCAATTTAAAAATGGGTAACAATCGCACTGAATCGACAACACGATCAAAAACAACCATTGACGCGGTATTTCAAAGATATGTTGACAACATCGAAACCAAAGCATTTGTATCATATTTTAGCTATCATAAGCCACTCGTATCATTTGTTGAAATTGAAAACATTGAGGATGAATAATAATAAAATGAAGAAAATAAAATATGAACTTTATAGCAATATTATAATGAACCTATAATTATCCCGCTCCTAATGCTGTTTTCGTCTTATTCTCTCTCAGTTTGTTTTACGGAAGGTTTCACTTCTATCGCGTCTAATCGTTAGACTGGTATTTTTTTTTTTTTTTTTTTGTTTTTAATTTTGCTAAAGTCAAGTCGAAACATGATGTATTAATGCTAGGTTTTGATTTTTGTAAAATAAAGCAACTGATTAGCAAAAAAATTTTTTTGAAAATCATCATTTTTTCGGGCTTCTGACTACCCCTAACCCCTTAAAAACTCTATACCAAAATATTGAACATTCAATAAATCTAAAAATTATTCAATTATTTTCTAAAATAATTCAATTTCAGTAATAAGCACAACTCGCTTGAACAAATTAATTAAGATCTAATTTCAATTCGATTTCGAGTTTTATTAAAATATAAAGACAGACTAACCAATATGCAACTCTCAATGCTTGTAGGAGTTTTTTTTGTTGGCTGCTGGAACTTTGGCTCAACACTACATTGAGCCACTACTGCAGTAGCTCTATTCATTCCATGTTAGAAGCTCCATCCAAAGGAATCGCCCCAGCATCTTCCCTTCAGCTGCTCTCTTGTCGAAAGTCCAAACTTTAAATATCTTAGTTATTACTTTATCGATACTCTAGCGTACTTTTCAAAGATGAATATTAGTCACCAATTGCATACGGCAATTCTTTAATAAACCTTATTTTATTATCGTTCGAAATGCTGCTATCTGTTTATCAGCACTTCAACTTTCTGTTTGGGGGCGTCCATAAATTACGTGAGATGTTTTTTTTTCAATTTTCTGTACCTCCCTCCCCCCCTGATGAGATGTCGTGAGATTTTATTCAACCCCCTTCCGATCCCCCAATCTCATGTGAGATTTTTCAAAATGTTGGTTTCTTATGTAAACACGTTAGATTGTTATTGTAAAAAGAAAAAAAAATTGCTTCGTGCTTTTATTTACGACTAGTTAAGACTAGTAATCAATATTGCTCAGAGTTATAAGTGTAATAAAAATTTAACAATAGGAGACTTAAATCGTAACTACTCGAATATCTACTCTAATTCAGTCCATGGAGAATCATGCGCGGTTTCAGAGACTATTGAGACCAACATATCCATATGATTTTCAGTAAAATCATCTGCTCCTTCAACTTCGTTCTGATCTATCCACTCTAAGCCGTTGACGCTTGCGCACAGTAACTCATTAGCTCGTCTTGTGACAATCCGTGAGGGTCGCACTTTGCGGTACATACGCACTTGCTTAGCTGGTGCAATGGGAGCTGCTCGCCTGTGCTCTGCAGCTCTTGTGATAGATGCGAAGTAAATACCGCATGTACTGCAGCATATTTTCTCTAAATCATCACATATACTTGGGCAATAGAGATCATAAGGCATGCTGATAAAGGCATTCAGCGGTTGAATCGGTAGGCGTATTAGAAATGGAGCAAATGACTTTCCGTCATGTTCTTTAAAGTCCGGAATTATCAAACGTCAATCAACCTAAGTGATGGGGTATGGAGGTGGCAGAAAACGGTCGTGAAGAATCATATGGAGATCACTCCGGCGTCGGCTGCAGCAGTTCTGATCATCGCATTTCATAACCTAAAAAAATTAAAAACAATTTCCCTTTGTAACTCTTAATAAAAATTTGTTGACATTCGCGCTCGTTAAAAAACTAAAAACAAAATTAAAATAGGCACGCATAAAAATTTGATATGAATCAACTGCAATGTACCTGGAGTAAATATTGGCTCTCTCTAAACAAAGAAGGTTGGAACCTGTCCGTGTGTCGCTGCCGCTCAGCTCGTACGCTCTTGTTCATCGAGTCGCACGTTCGGCTGATAGTGGCGCGAAAACAAACGACGGGCTACACTGTACCGTAAATTCAGATTAAATTGAGCTATTTGGTATAAAACAAATATGGTGGTTTGACAGCAGTAATGTATAACGTCGAAGTATGAATGAAATTATTTTCTTTCGAACGAATTAGTGAATGATCTTAATCATACTACGATAACTTCTTCTTCTTAATTGGCGCTATAACCGCTTACGCGATTTTGGTCGAGTTTAACAAAGCGGGCCAGTCGCTTCTTTCTCGTGCTAACCTGCGCCAATTAGACACACCAAGTGAAGCCAAGTCCTTCTCCACCTGATCTTTCCAACGCAGAGGAGGCCGCCCTCTTCCTCTGCTACCACCAGCTGGTACCGCATCGAATACTTTCAAAACCGGAGCGTTTGTATCCATTCGGACGACATGACCCAGCTAACGTAGCCGCTGGATCTTTATTCGCTGCGCTATGTCTATGTCGTCGTAAAGCTCATACAGCTCATCGTTCCATCGTCTGCGATATTCGCCGTTGCCAACGTGCAAAGGTCTAAACATCTTACGCAGAATCTTTCTCTCGAACACTCCAAGCGTCGCTTCATCGGATGTTGTCATCGTCCAAGCTTTTGCGCCATACGTTAGGACGGGCATGATGAGAGTCTTGTAGAGTTTTAGTTTTGTTCGTCGAGAGAGGACTTTACTACTCAGTTGCCTACTTAGTCCAAAGTAGCACTTGTTGGCAAGAGAGATTCTACGTTGGATTTCAAGGCTGACATTGTTATCGGTGTTAATGCTGGTGCCTAAATAGACGAAGTCTTTTACAACCTCGAAATTATAACTATCTACAGTGACGTGGGTGCCGATACGCGAGTGCGCCTACTACGATTACGCTTAAGATTAAATCTTAAGCATGTACAATCTGGATAATGGACCAAAATAGTATAATTTTTTTTTTGTTTCAATCAGAAAAAAAAATTGCGTGATATTTGCCGAGACCACCCCCTCTCTCCAACGTAAGATTAGATGAGATTTGCCTCAAACCCCTCCCCCCTTAAATATCTCACGTAATTTATGGACGCCCCCTTTTCTACTCTCTACTTTTAGTGTTATAACGACAGACTCTGACTTCTTATATGATACATCTAAATATGTTACTTGTTGTGCATCACCCTAACCTAAATTAATAACCATTTTATGACAGGTGAAAGTTGCAGATAACAGTTCGTAAATTTTGCTTAAAATATAGCCGTTTGTAATTTACAACTGAGATTTAATATTGTTCATATTTCTTATTGAAAGGGGTATTTCAAAATTTCAGTAGTGAACAGTGATGGTAAATGTAGGGAAAATTCCCTACACGTAGGGATTTTTGTCAAATAATGTGAGGTTAGGGATAAGAAGGACAGATTTTTTTAAATTCTGTAAATGTAGGAAATTTTCAAGGGCAGAAAAAATTTTAGAATAGCGGGAAAAATTAAAAAAAGTTCATTTAAAATAAAAATCTGCAGTAAGATTTCATGTCAGACTCTCTTTCCTTATGACAGCATACTTATAAAAGCGTTAATACGGCAACATTGCCATTTTTTTCTTCGTTAACGCTAACGCGATTTTTTCTTCGCGCACAAATTGTTAGTTGTCCCGCGTTTTCTGCTGCTTTTCACTTTTGAAGAAAGTTTGCAATAATTTTAGTTTCAGCTTTTTTATATTTAAAATGTATATATTTTACAGAAATGAGCTTCTCCTCTTCGACTGACTCTTCGGAGAAACACCAGGAAAAACAATGCAAGTATCGGAAAGAAAAGTTCAATAACAAGTGGCTTGACGACGACAATTTTAGTGGATGGTCGGAAGCTGTGGCTTATGATCCATTTAAATGCAAATGCGCAGCGTGCGACAAAGCTTTGAACTGCGGCAAGTCTGATTTGCAGAAGCACGCCGAAACAAAAATGCACCAAAAAATATGAAGGCAATAAAAAATACACGTAAAATAAACAGTTTTTTAAGAAAAAGCCGAGCACACCAAATGGTTCCAGAAATTTCGAAATAAGACTTAGCATGTTCTTCGCTGAGCTTAATGTCGCGCTGCAAGTGGTGGACCACTTAATCTCGCTCTTAAAAGAAATCGTACCGGATTCTGAAATAATAAAAAACTCTGAGCTCGGAAGAAAGAAGTGTATCACCATAATAAAAAATGTATTGGCAAAAGAGGAAAAAGACAATTTAGTTAGTACAAAAATTAAAAGTAAACAAGCTTTCTATAATGATCGATGAAAGCACAGACATCGGACTCAATAAGCATACATATGTGTCTCCTGGTGAGATTTTTCGACGAGGAAAGCGAGCGGGTTGTGGTTAAGCTGCTGGATCTAATTCCAATAAGAACTGATTGCACGGCAGAAGCTCTGTACGGAATTTACATTTACTTTATTACATTTAAGGTATGTGCAGCGATGGTGCCAGTTTAATGATCGGGGGGCAGCATAATTCCTTTGCATCAAGATTAATTAGGGACATACCATCGACAGGAGGGACTACGCTATGGGCATCTTTTTAGACACAAAGGGGGCGTTTGATATAACCACTTTTGACAGTATGTGTAGCTTTGCTAGTAGGCACGGCGTAGACCGGGTGCTGGTGAATTGGATTCGTTCGATGCTGGCCCAAAGAATCGTCTCGGTGCGAGCAGAGGAAGATCTGCTGGTGTCATCCCGGGTTAATAGAGGTTGCCCCCAAGGCGGTGTGCTGTCTTCATTGCTCTGGTGCATGGTAATCGATCCTCTACTCAGCACCTTAAACGATTCGGGAGTCTACGCACAAGCATATGCGGACGATGTTGCTTGTTTGGTAACAGGCCCTTCGCTTATGAAAATATGCAGGAAAGTGCAGAAAACTCTGGATCTGATTGACACTTGATGCTGTGCGAATGGGCTATCGGAAAGTCTCACCAAGACTGGTATTGTTCTCTTCACCAGAAGGAGGAAGCTTGATGGACATGTTCTGCCTAAGCTAAAAGGAGTCACAATCCAGCTATCTAAGGAAATTAAATATCTTGGAGTAATCCTCGATAGGATGGTTCCATGTGTAGAAGTCCACGCAAGTGGGGAAAGTTACTGATCGCCATTCACTTGGGAATGACCAGGACGATTCTTCTGCATCTGGTTCAAGCAGCACACAACGGCGGGGATTAGCCCACTTACCCTCTGGGTAGCTTCCGAACACCCGTTCGGGAGTGAGCTAACGTGAGAAGGCGAAACATTTCAGGATAGCTGGTTGTACGTTGGGTTTGGGACCCGTCACTTAAAAATCCCCCCTAATGAAAAGTTTAAAAAAGCCTCGGATGAGACCTTCCTATACTGATTACGACCCCTGCAAACGAACTAAGGACTATGATTTGAGGGCATGCACCTGGAATGCCCGGTCCCTTAATGGAAAAGGTGCCTCTGCCCGGCTGGTTGATGTCCTCGTGAGAGTAAAGGCTGACATCACTGCCATCCAAAAGACGCGATGGATGGGGCAAGGAAAGAAAACCGTACGACCTTGCGACGTCTACTACAGCTGCCATGTAAAGGAGCGCAAAATCGGTGTCGGATTTATTGTGGGAGAGAGACTTCGTCGCCAAGTACTGTCGTTCACTCCGGTGGACGAGCGTCTCGCAACAATCCGCATCAAAGCCCGTTTTTTTAACATATCGCTAATTTGCGCCCACGCCCCGACGGAAGAGAAGGACGATGCGACCAAAGATTCCTTCTATGAGCGCTTGGAACGTTCCTATGAGCGCTACCCCCGCCACGACATAAAAATCGTGCTTGGCGACTTCAACGCCAGAGTGGTCAAGGAGGGAATTTTTGGTCCCACAGTTGGAAAATTCAGCCTGCACAACGAAACATCCGGTAACGGACAGAGGCTGATCGACTTCGCCGGGGCCCGAAACATGGTAGTCTGCAGCACCAGATTCCAGCAAACCGGCATCCACGAACAATGGAGCAACATTTCTCGTTCTCTACGTACCGCCGCCGAAGAAGAAATCGGATTCCGGCGAGCCTGAAAAAACAATTGGTACGACGAGGAATGTCATGCTGCCGCAGAAAGAAAGAATGCGGCCTATAGAGCCGTGCTGCGATCGGGCGCAACGCGAGCCATGTGGGATCGCTACAGAGAGCGGAAAAAGGAAGAGAGACGTATTATCCGAAAGAAGAAACGAGAGGCCGAAATACGTGAGTGCGAAGAGCTTGAGATGCTAGCCAACAGGAACAACGCCCGAAAATTCTACCAGAAAGTTCGGCGGCTTACAGAAAGTTTCAAGACCGGGGCGTTTTCCTGTAAGAACAATGACGGCGAACTGGTGACTGACGTACAGAGCAATCTTAAATTATGGAGGGAACACTTCTCGAACCTATTAAACAGTGACATCTGCGCATGTCACCGAGAAAGTGAAGATCCCGATACCCCAATCGTTGACGACGGAATTGTCGCTCCGCTACCCGATCATGACGAGGCGAGAATAGCGATAACGCGGCTAAAGAACAACAAAGCCGCGGGCGCCGACGGACTGCCGGGTGAACTATTCAAACATGGCGGCGAGGAGCTGGTAAGCTGCATGCATCAGCTCCTATGCAGAATATGGTCGGATGAAAGCATGCCTGCCGATTGGAATTTAAGTGTTCTCTGCCCAATCCATAAGAAGGGCGATCCTGCAATTTGTGCCAATTACCGCGGAATTAGTCTTCTAAATATCGCCTATAAGGTTCTATCGAGCGGTACTAGAATAAAAAAAAAATTGACAAAATTGCGGTTTTGAATTTGACACTCTAAAAATCGCGTTTTTTTTTTAATTTTTTAATAAAAAAAATACAAAATAAGTGAAATAATAAAATGATTCTAGTACGGGCGATGGCCATTGATATTATGAACAACATATAAACACTTCAGACGATTCGGTTGTATAGTTTTTTGTTTTTTTACAATATCAGACCGAAAAAAGTCGTTTCGATATGAATGAGTTTAAAGTTTGAGGTATAGGAGCGCGCGGACCGCTCTCGGGCAAGTTTTATCGGATTTGAATGTAACGAGCTCCTAAAAACTGCTCCAAAAACGGCTGCGAACAAAATTAGCACAGATTGTCTACAGTTTTATATTACTGCTTTGGAAGAGATACAAAGGAGATTACCGCTCAAAACTGAGCTATTCAAAGAAATTGAGTCTTTAAATCCAGAAGTTGCAATGGCGGTAAAGGGAAACAAACATGATCTCACAAAAATAATCTCACATTTATAAATATGTGTATTTATATATATTTGAAATAAAATTTGTTTTTATTATATTATAAAGTGTCAAAACAGCACCAAGTCCAAAACTTAAGCAAATAATTCAATTTTGACGTTACAAGTGCCTCATTATAGTGTAAACACAGAAGAAAAAATGTTAGGAATTTTGTAGGGAAAATTTTTTGTAAGTGTAGGGAAAAGTAGTGAATTTTTTTGGGCTGTGTAGAGATTTTTTAAAAAATCATTTACCATCACTCGTAGTGAATAATTCCTAGGCGTTAGAAAGCAGATTTCGTGTTTTTATTGTTGAAAATAATCGTCCGTATGAGTCGGCAATTCAAAGGTTAGTGAAAAAATTTCAAGATACTGGTTCTGTCGAGGATAGAAAAAGGACTATCAGTCCAAAACCTGGTCGTTAGGTTGAGGATATTCCTGCTGCAACGCAAAATGTTGCTCAACAACCTTGAACATCGATATCTCGAAGCAATATTTTACAGTTTACTCATATACAGCTGTTGATAGCTAATTAGAAACGACACTTATTTCAAAATAAATTTTCCATTTTCCTTTTAAACACGTATTTTCATAACTTTTTGCCAATTTTATTTAAAAATATGATAAACTTAAAAACTAGTGGAGAACCATTTAATCGCAATTCTTTATTAAATATATATATATTTTTTTAAAGCATGTGAAATGCATGATTTGGATAGGGCAACTAATTAGAAACAGTAATGTATTATCAGATCAACATAAAGATTATGTTAGTATTTGGTTCCATAACCCTTTTGCTTCAACACTGCCTCACATCGATTGCGCATTGATGTAATGAGATTCTGACAGCGCGCCACAGGTATTGCTTGCCATGCCGCTTTTACTTCGGCAAAAAGGACATCCATATTTGGGATATTTTTGGCACTCACGGCTTTTTTAACGTCACCCCAGAGGTCCTCTATTGGGTTTAAGTCCGGACTGGATGATGGCCATTCCAAAACATTGATGGAATTTTCGTCGAAAAACTGTTTCGTCAACTTTGCCGTGTGCTTTGGATCATTATCCTGTTGAAACTTCCATATAACAGGGAAATTTTCCTCAGGCCACGGCAACATTACATTTTTTAGTATATCGACGTATTTCTCCTTATTTAAAATTCCATAAATCCTATGGATTGGGCCATCACCATTCCACCAGAAACATCCCCACACCATGATTGATCCTCCACAATGCTTCACTACCCGTGAAAGGTAGCGAGGATTGAATTCTTGGTTGATTGGCCGTCGAACATACCTTTTACCATCTGGGCCTATGCGATTTATCTTGGTTTCATCGCTCCAAACGATATATTTCCATTGATTTGGAGTCCATGACCAATGGGATCTCGCAAAGACTACTCGCCGTCTCCTTTGTATTTTAGTTAGAAGGGGCTTCTTGCGTGCTGCTCTGCCATGCAGTCCAGATTCGACCAGACGCCGAGCAATTCTCCTCTTGGATATTTCGAAATTATATTGATCCTGAATTTCCCGTTGGATGTCAGTGGAAGTCGTTTTTGGGTCTCTTTTGGAGATGATTGCTATCTTGCAGTCAATTTTTGCTGAAGTTTTCCGGGGCCTTTTCTTCCGTGGAACATGGTCAACAGTCTTAAAAAGTTAGATATGCTTTAAGGCGTTAAAAATCATTTTTTTTTTTTGAGCATTTGACTTGCTTAGAAATTTCACTGTACGACTTTCCAGCCTTACGAAGGTCAAAAATGGAGCTGCGCAGGGCAGGTGTACAGCGTCTGCTTTTTCCCATTACACATCTTGAAGACGAATATTTTAGTTGCTTTTAAACAACCAATTTAAAATATATACACACCAAAAAGTCGATTATATTACTATTAAAATAACACAACTTGCCGAATATGCTTCCATTGAACAACTGTTTCTAATTACTTGTCTCAGTTTATTTACCTTGAACTAAGTAACCCATGCACTGCGTTGGATAATATTAACGGTACTTCAATTACAAAACTACAAAACTAGGCGCATTGGGTAGTAAATGGAGTAACAAAAGCAATGCAAATGATTTTAAAGAAAAAATAACGGTAAATTTAAACAGTTTAATATTATGCTCATCAAGCGTTTATCAAAAGAGAGCGTTTCTAATTAGCTGACAACAGCTGTATTTTAATATTTATATTATATCTAAAGAGGCATAGCCAATGGCAGTTTACAAATAAACTCCATTTTTACGCCTTTTAAGGTAAAAATTATGTAAGCTCATAATAGCTAACTATCATTCATTGCAAATATTTATATGTGTATGTATGTATGTAAGTTTGTATAAATATGTATTTGCATATCTCGAAAAACCAAGTAGTTGTACCAAGTAGTTGCTTCTTTCAAAATCTCTTTCTACAACTGTGTTCTAATAAAATGTATACTCTTATCTACAATAAATAATTCTGCATCTACATAAATACAAACTAAATTCCTTGCATGCCGTTTTGGAGTTCTTAAACTTGTTTTGGAGTTAATGTTGCGTTACGAAATGTAAGAAATAGTTCTGTTAAGATTTTCAATGAATGCCACAGCCATTGTTAACAATTAATCTCTTGAACATCTTAATTATTAAAATTACTAACACGCGCAGGGAAACCCCAAAAACCACAATCGGCAAAGAAAAAGATATCAAAACTCTTCAGCAGAAAAGTTGATTATGAGCCCGAAGAGTCGGCAGCAACAGAAGATTGCCAAAAGAGTACAGGTAGCAAACAAAAGCGTCTTGCACCAAAGCCACCTGAGACAAAAGAACTTCTGAGCGATATTACAAAAGAGAGTACAGCGCGCTCACAACAGGTGGTGATAACGGCACAGCATGAAAAGGCAGACGAAATAACTGCAACAGCTAATAAAGTAAAGCCATCAAACGATTTTGAGCATACAACACCCACAACAACAAGCGCACTAAAGGTTGAGCAAACACCAGCAAAACAAGACAGTGAAGATCACCGTGAGTTCATTGAGCATCTCTTCGCTGCGGTCGCCAATAATAGCAGCAGCGAAGCAATTGAAACCACAACAGCAGCCGATGTAGGCAGCGCAACGGACGATGAGCGCGATTGGTTAGACTATGACGACGAAGAAAGCGGGGGCAATGATAATACAGCACAGAAGAGAACGAATTTTAGAAGCAAGCAAGCAAAACAAACTCGAAAACATGCCTACAAACAATTGGAAGAATCAACAGTTGGATCTACCGCGGTGGTGGAAAGTTTCCAAGAGCTTCCAGCGTCTCGCACAACCATAGACAATAACGACGCTACTAAGTGGAATGTCAGCTCAAAGCGAAATGGTAGAGTACCCACACACATAACCACTGGTAGTAGAGTAATAATAAAAAACCTAATTGTATTTATGTTGGGGGGAAGGTGAACGCTTCAAAAGCGTGATTTTGTGAGTGCAAAGTACGGTGGAAGAGAGGCTCAGTCAGTGCTGATAGATTGGACGGAGAGACTGTCGTCAGTGTTGAACAAATGCGATGGTGTAGAGTTTACACTGGACTGATAAAAATGTTAGCAAAAATATTCGAATGAAAGAAGGCGCCATAAAGAATATTAATTCAAAATAAATAGAGAACAGGACATCATAATGAATATTAATTAAAAAGAAAAAACAAGTGAGTTATCATGTATTGCCTTCGAATAGAGTGTTTTTCTTTGTCGACAGTTGGAAATGACTAATATTTTAGGAGATTTTAAGTTTAAAAAAAATCCGCGTGCAGGAAAAGTTTTTCCAATCGCTTTTATAGATAATATATACTTATAGGTATATATGTAATTGGCGCTTACACCCTTTTTGGGTATTTGACCGAGCTCCTCCTCCAATTTGTAGCATACGCCTTGTTATTGTTTCACAAATGGCGGGTCCTAAAGTTTTAAGCCAATTCCGAATGGCAAATATTTTTTATGAGAAACTTTTTTATGGCAGAAATACACTCAGAGGTGCCTGGCGAGTGGCGACCGCTATTAGAATAGCTTTTTCTTCATTTTGGTGTTTCATGTACGGAAATTCAAACCTACGAAATGTGGGTTACCTTGAACTTAATTTCATGATCATCCAAAATAAATGTAATGCATTATAAACTTTGCCCTTCTCAGTTAAAGCGGTCCAATAAATTATGTTTTTCTAAAAAACCTTCCGTTTCGGCTTAATGCATCTCCAATGTGGAAGCACTTTAAGAAAACTCCCCCGAACTCATCTATCATATAATTTGCTATGATATGATTCCACTTTTGAGCTTAACAAAGATATATTAACTTAATTATGTTTACACAATAAAGCTTGATAATGTGGCTCAATGTAATGTTTAAACAATAAAGCTTGATAATGTTTCAAGTTTTACCTTCCTTATGCGCCTTGTTCCAGATGCCGGTATTCTTTCAAAGCAAATTTATTCGGTTACAAATTTTGAGTTAAATTTTTTGTAAACAAGATAAAAATTTCAGAATTGCTCCGAATTTAGATAGATTTAGCTGCTTTCATAGTACTTACCATCTAACATTAGCATTTTTCATCATCACACTTTTTAAAATTTTTGGAATTCAAGAGCTTAAATATTTTCTGTTTTACTTGGTCATACCCGTGCCTTAGTTTACATTTTTTGCTTCCTATTTTTTAATGTCCGGAAAAGTGATCTTCCTCGCTACAGCACATATCAGATCCTCTATATTCAGCTCCTACTTGGGGAAGTTAGAGAATTCAACTTTATTCCACATTCTGAAATATTGATACAGTTTCTGAAATGCAGATGATGTTTAAGGGTTAGGAAAGTGTATAATTTGAAGACAGCTTAAAGTTTAGGTAATTCTATGTCAATTGATCCTTGTGTGTAAATATGTCGCCACGCTTTACGTCTAGTATACTTTCGGTCACATAGGTATAGTATATAAATAGATTGACCACCGACTGACCTTCGAATGCCTGCATGACCTCAGGTGTTTTACTTTACATATACGAGTATGCGAGCTTATTAATTTGATTAGCTTTCCCCCAAGAGCCTTTACTGCTCGCATATATGTACATATGAATTTCCGTTTTACACCTTCAACACGCGATTACTTAGTAGGTATGTATGAGTATTTAACATGCATTAAAGTTTAAATACACACCTTGGAACACCGATTCCATGCCACCTCAATCCCAACTCTCCAAAATACAAAAGCTACCAAGTGAACAGCACTGACGGCCAATATAAGCGTCACGCCGCGCCGCGCCTTCCAACTCTTTTCTACCACTGTTGCTTTCAACGTTCGTTTTGTTTGGCTGGCTTTCTTTGCTGGAAGACAGCAACAAAGCAGACACAGCTCCAACTGAAGCTCCAGCTAGAGTTCTACTACCAATTTATAAATCACACAAACCAATTTCCAGTGTGATTTTAGTAATGCTTTACATTTCACAGGCAACGCATCGGCGACAAATGAAGAACGAGTTAAAACGCCAAAAAGTGTTATTAGTAGTGATTGTGAAGGGGCGCAATCGATTAGTCTTGTTGTTGCTGGTGATTGTGGTTGTGGCATAGCAAAGCCACAAAGTAACAAATATCAAAGACAAAGAAAAAGTGAAATTAATGAACCAACGGATCAGTGTGTTGACAGTGAAAAATCTGAAAAATTCAAGCAAATTACAAAGCATGAGAAGACATTGTGCTCGCGCAGGTTGGTCGTGCAAACAGAATCATGGAAAACGGCGAATGCCATAAAACGTGTTGAAGTTCAATATCGAGAACAAGGAAAAAAGCAAGAGGAAAGTGTGCACAGAAAGACGGTGGAAGCGGATAGTGCAGTCGCACGCAAAGAAGCCACAGGTGGGCAAAATAGGAAAACACAAAAACAATCTGGTAGTGAAACAAACAGTTGAAATACTTTATAACTATTTGTAGTTTTCACTAATTAGCCGAATTTGTATATTTTAAAACATATACGAGTACTATGTATAGATTTTTTTGAAACGGTACTTGAGCAGTGAGTAGCTGGTAGTGAATAGATGTGTGTATGCGTACTATGATCAAATTGTCATCCCATTTTTTAAGATAATATTCAATAAGAAATTAACCGTATAAATGAAAAAAAGTTTATAAATTAACTGATATATGGAAATACATAAAATAATTTAAAATGCAATAAAGTAAACTAAAATAAAACGAAGTGAAGTAAAATAAATTAAAGTAAAGCAAAGTAAAAAAAAATATATGTATACTGCTGTACATGAAATAAATAATATATAAAATAAAATAAAGTTATTAAAAAAATTAGAAATAAAATAAAGTAAAGTGAAAATTACAAAATTACAAAAAACAAATTAAGTAAAGTTTATAAAATAACTAAAAAAAGTGAATATGAAATAAAATAAATTAAAAAAAATTAAATCTACAATAAAATAAACTAAAAATTATAAGAAAAATAAAATAGGTAAAAATGAAATAAATTAAAAATGAAAAGAAGTATTACTGTATTATTATGAAATAAAATAAAGTAAAATTAATTTTTAAAAATAAATTGAAAATAAAATGAAGTAAAATAAATAAAAATAAATTTTCGTTAAAATGCAATAAAATGAAGTAAAATTAGTAAGTAAAATAATAAATTAAAAATAAAATAAAATAAAGTAAAGTGAAGCAAATTAAAGTAAAACAAAATTAAGTAAAGTAGATAAAATAAATAAAAACAAAAATAAATATGAAGTAACATAAAGTAAAATTAATTAAATAATTAATCAACTAAAAATAAAATAAAGTAAAATAAATTAAAAAATAGTAAAATAAAATTAAGTGAAGTAAATTAAAGTAAAATAAAATAAAGTAAAAATAATAAAAAAATAGAAAACATTGAAATAAATTAAGTAAAAATAAAAACAAAACTAAAATAAGTTAAAATAAATTAAAAATAAAATAAAGTAAAGTTAGCAAGCAAAAAAATAAGTTTGAAATAATATAAAAAGAAATTAAGTAAATTTAAGTGAAACAAAATAAAGTAATGCACACAAAATAAAAAAAAAAAAACAAAAATAAATATTAAATACGAAATAAAATTGTGTAAAATTCATTAAAAAAATATAATAAAATAGAGAGAAATAAAAATTAAAATAAAAATAAAATAAAGTAAAGTTAGGCGGCCGCCGTTGCCGAATGGGTTGGTGCGTGATTACCATTCGGAATTCACAGAGAGAACGTAGGTCCGAATCTTGGTGAAAGACCAAAATGAAAAAAAGTTTTTACTAATAGCGGTCGCCCCTCGGCAGGCAATGGCAAACCTCCAAGAGTATTTCCACCATGAAAAAGCTCCTCATAAAAATATCTGCCGTTCGGAGTCGGCTTGAAACCGTAGGTCCCTCCATTTGAGGAACAACATCAAGACGCACGCCACAAATAGGAGGAGGAGCTCGGCCAAACACATAAAAAGGGTGTACGCGCCAATTATATATATAATATATAAAGTTAGCAAGTAAAAAAAAAAATAAGTTTAAAATAAAATAAAGTGAAATGAAGTAAATTAAAGAGAATCAAAATAAAGTAAAGTACGTTAAGTAAATAAAAACAAAAATAAATAGTAAATACGAAATAAAATTGTGTAAAATTCATAAAAAACATATACGTAATAGAATAAAATAAACAAAAAATTAAAAGTGTAAATAAAAATAAAATACATTAAAATAAAATGAGGGAAATTTAGTACGAAAAAAATTTAATAAACTTTAAATAAAATCAATTAAAAATAAAAATAAAATTAAGTAAAATTCAACCAATAAAGTAAAGTCAACTAAAGTAAATTAAATGAAGTAAATTAAAGTAAAATTCAACTAATAAAGTAAAGTCAACTAAAGTAAATTAAATAAAGTAAGTTAGAGTAAAATTTAATTAATTAAAGTACAGAAAAACTAAAGTAAAGTAAAATAAACTAAATTCAATTACATTAAATAAATTGATAAAATAAAGTTAAAATTCAGATAAGATAAAATAAAATAAGAAGAAAAATGAAAGGAAAGAAAAACTTGAAATATCGTAAATCTGTAATAAATTAATTAAAATGAGTTGTTAAAATGAATTGTATTGGAAACCATACAAGAAAACCTAAAATAAATTATATATGTACACATAATTTAAAACGAAGGCCCTAAATCTATAAAAATAATTAAGATAAAACGAAGTGGAATAAAGAAATACGACTTGAGAACTAAATAAAATTGAAACAAAATAAAAACAAAAACAAAAAGAAGCTTCATACAAAATCAAAAAATAAATTGATGTGGAATAAATTATAACCATATGAAATTAATTTTAAATTTGTGTAATAATAAATTTTATGTTAATTTATTTAATTTGAAATAAATTTTAAATAATTTTAAATTAAATTTTAAATAATTTTAAATTAAATTTTAAAAACTTTTAAATTAAATTTTAAATAATTTAATTTTAAATAATTTTAAATTTAATTAAATTTATTTAAATAATTTTTTAGATAATTTTAAGTGTAATTAAATTTATTTAAAATAAATTTTAAATTATTATAATTTTAAATAATTTAAAATTTATTTTAAATAAATTTATATTATTATAATTTTAAATAATTTAAAATTTATTTAAAAATAAAATTTATGTTCCCAGAAAATTTCGAAATAAAACTAATACGAAATAAATGAAAGAAAATCAGCCACATCACTTTGCACCCAATCGCCCAGTCAGAACGCAAACTTGCCACGCTTGTCAGACCACTTTCCATTCAGTTATTTTTCAATGCTTCATCACAATCCCCTTCCGCACTCAGCTTCTGCCATAACCTTCAACTCCACCTTCTACGCCATTATTTGTACATACCTATCTACCATACATACAAACAACTAGTCTAAATGTTTAGTTGCCGCTAATTCCGATTTGGTCATTTTGCTGCCATGTCATGTTGCACGCAACCTCCTCCACAGTTCAGCGACTCCGCAGTACAAATTCCAGTTCCAAGCGAGTAACCACAAACAGTCTGCAAGCGCGCCTATGCATGCATACATATCTATGTTAATATATACATAAATATATATACATATGTATGTATGTAGGTATTGTTTTACATGTAGTGCTCGAGCGTGTCCCTTAACCTAGCAAAGCAGAAAATGAACCAGCATGAAGCGGCGCAACCTCATTTTTTACGGTATTTGCGCATGGAAATCAAAGAAATATATAATGCAGCTACTTTGCCACAAATATAGCGTTTTTAGCAACAAAAAGTCCTACTTTAATTCTACACATGACCTTCGCCTACCAGCCTACGACCTTAACATGCTTCCGGTAATTTTTCGATGCTTTGCATATTTTAGAATTTTCCTCTCAAATCATGCAATTTATATTTTATATATTTATGTATTTCACAATAATTGTTTGTGTTATTAATTTTAATTTTAAATCATTGGTTCTTAACCGGCTAAATTTACTTCTACGGCCTTTTCTTGCTTTCATTCCCTGTGCTGCTTTTTTATTATATTTCCAGTCTTCTCTTCTCTCTCTCTCTCTCTCTCTCTCTCTCGTTTGTCTTCGCCCAAAAGAGCACTGGAAGTGTGTTTTTAAATTCTTTGGTTCGCATTATCTTCCGGCATCTGACTTTTGTTTACAAAGCCACTGTTGGCTTTTTTTTTGTGTCTGTCTCTGAAAGCCTTTAATTGTCATGTGTAGGCTGTGCTGGAAGACAATACAAAAAACAAAAAACAAAAACAAAAAAAAATAATATTTACAGAACGTAAAGTATGACTTTGCCAAGAAAGGCACCCATAAATTGGCTGCTTATTAAAAGTTTGATGTCATAAATTTTGTACTTTAATTGTTTATGCCAAGCAGATGGTGGGAAGATTGATTATGAACGCGCAAGTATTCAAAAACTTCGAGCTGAATTTTTAGCGAACGGAATGCTCGGTTTATTGACGTAACTAATGGTGACTAAAAATAAATCATGAGTATCAGCCTTGCAATATCAAGTGCAGTAAACTTGGAATGTGAAGTTCAAACGGAAGTAGAGCTACTCACTCCAACTCTCCTCATGGTGAGTAAATACGACCATCTCTCCAAGTTTTATTGATAAGCATGGTAAATACAATTCAGAAGGTGCGGTCAATATCAGACCGTTAACCGGCTCTCAGCAAATTTGAAAGAATCAGCTGATTAGCTGAAGTAACTGAGGTCATGACAACGGTTTGCTTACGAGCTGAGACTTCCGTATATCACACGAAAAAAATGAACGCAGTCCAAACTCAGGCTACTTCGTTAACCTCTGAACAACGATTGATTAGATGATTGTGTGAAAGCGTGGAACATGAGTGGGCAGAGTTTTGCTGCTGAGTCCTCGATGATGTGGCACCTAAATACTCGCTCAATGTCGTTTTTCATCATAGCTGAAATCGAAACCTGGTATTCAATCATTCTTGTTTGAAATATGGCATCTTTGGGGTTCTCCTAACGATTATTTAAAATTATTTTTCGATTTTAGTAGAAATTGCGCATCCATGCCAATTGCCTCCGCTTTGTAAATCGAAAGCATTTTGTATTGCTTGCAGTCTCCTTTGATCTCAAAAACGATGGAAAGGTTGCCTATGCTACTTCGAATAACAGCTGTTGCTGATTGTATAGCCAAAACTTGTTCAAAATGGCTGAAGAGTATTCCTTTCGCCTCAGGCGGCTTCGGAAGTGGCATATTTCACTCATTATTATTAATGTTAAAGGGATGGCGGAGAAATCTGTTTCTAGGATTAAAGCAGCAGGAATGCTCACAAAAAACACTCACGCTCATGCATCAATTCTATTGTCCGCGGAACACTTGCAAAATACATCGAAAACAGACTAACTGGCCCCCAAGATAGATTTGAACAAAAACTATAATATACGAACACCCGACAGAAAGGATTGGCATACCAGAGCCATATCAGTTGAAAGTGGTCACCATATTTATGGCTTAAAGATGGACAATGGCACTAGATCGAGAGTGTACTCGGAACACATATCATCAAACTGCTCCTTTAGACTCCCACACCAGTGCACTGCATTTTACCGTCTTCCAAGCTGAAACTTACGCTATACACAAAGCAGCAAAACCGTCTATAGACTTACCTCCGGCAAACCTTACCATTTTTGTTGTTAATCAGGCAGCGATCAAATCACTGGCCTCAACGCGCATCAATTCGAGATCTGTTAAAGAATGCAGGAGATCACTCTCGCTTATCCAACAATATCCACTCTGGAGTAAAGAGAAATTAAAAAGCGGATGAGTGTGTAAGGAAAAGCTCTGAGCTTGACCTTGAGCGAGTAGTACAGGACATAAGCGTTCCTCTAAACGAACTAAACACAGCGATCGACTTGAACGTAATCGCGGAAACCAATAGAAGGTGGGCTCTGGCAACTAACTGCAGGGTCTCTAAAGCGTTCTGGCAAAAACTGAAGCTTAAAAGGATAAAATTTCTGCTTGCATTCAACAGATCAACTACCTTACAGATGTTATAGCATGTAACTAACTGGGCGATTGGCTCGTAGCATGAGTGTACCTCACAATAACGTCTGCCGGAGCTATGAAGATGAGGAAGAAATTGAGTCGGAACAACACCTCCTCCGTGGATTTCCTGTACTTCAAAGAAGCCGTGCCAAATATCTTGGCGAATATTTCTTTGAAGACCTGGGAAATTGGCAAATTGCTCACTGGAGTGGTTTAAGCAACGTAGTTAGGGGGATGGAAATCAAAATGCAGGATCACAATTGGCCTTAGGGCTACCAAGTGTCCTGTCTTAGACAAGCAACCAGACTAACTTAACCTAACATAATCTACTATATTACTTCCCTACCACTTACCCAGCTACCCCGAGATGATATCACTAAAGTCATCAATTTCAAAAAGAAGTTCAGAATTGAACTGGGCGATAAGTTAAACTGGAGTAAACCTGCATTTGAAAGGAAACTCCAAGAGAGTACCCCGCACTAGTACAGTGATGGCTCGAAGACCCCAGAAGGCATAGGCGGTGGAATTTACTGCGCCAGAACCAAGCATTCTGTACCGATGCATAGCTTTCCAAGCAACTTCCAAGCGGAGATATATCCCATCTGTCTATGTGCAGAAATAAACTTAGACAGAAATTTCCAGAATGAGCGAATTGCCATTCTGAGCGACAGTCAGGCCCTATCGTCCTGTGAAATCAAGTCCTCACGCATTGGCGAGAGGGACTGCGGTCTTGCCCTTAAATAGTTTCCGAGCTTAGGAATGATGAGCTACGGAAATTTGCTCGCACCAAACTATGGAGCTACGCCAGTCAAAATCCTTACAGGCAGGGTGCAACGAAAAGAGATTTAAAAAACTCATAATCCTCCCCAAGGATAAACTGCATTCTCACAGTCCACTGCAGACGGCAATGCTTCTTCTCCTATAGCGCGGAGAAGGTTCAGACATCTTGGCCAACTGCAGCCAGAAGAAAGGCACATACGCTCAATCGAACCTAGCTCTATCCTAAGTTTAATAAGGGAACTGTGTCTGGATGAGGTACAGTGATGAGTAGAAGGCACAAAAGGCCATGAGATCGAAGTGCAAACCTCATAAAGAATCTATCTAGCTATCTATGCCTTCCATATGTTTTGAATACCCCGGATGTTTTGCCCCAGATTTCCGTCTCTTTCTACGCTGACGTTATAGTCTATCTGAAGCTCGATTTTTTTTTTTTACTTTTTAATAATTGCTTGCCGAGATTTCATATCCTTTGCATTCGAAGCCTGCTCACTAAAAACTAAATCTTAGTAAATGGCACCTGAATATCGAAATTATGAGCTAAGCTTCCCTACAATTGCAAAATATCGTGAAGCTGTGCAAGGTAAACTCTGTAGTTGGAAGGGTAGCCTTTTTTCATTTAATTTAATTAATTAAATTTATTTTATATGAAAGGATTAGAATCCCATGTGTGTATGTATGTACCTAAGCTTCTGAATGATCTCATCTTTCAAACGATCTTCTGGCTTATCATCCGAGCGTTTACTCCAACCTACGGTTCATGCCGGTGGTAAAAGTTTCATCTGAAATTGATTAGTTTAGAAATATCATAGCTCATTTAGCTTATTGTTACTAATATTTCCTAGAAGTATTTACTCTCCATAAACTATATAAACTCTTATTATAACTCAAATTAAAATTTTAGAAGAAAAAAATTCTCACTCACTACCAACCAAACTGGAAACTGCCATTTCCCATCAGATATTCCTTAACTCAACGCATCCGCATTCCCATTCTGCTGCATCACCACACTTCGCTCTTTGACACAATACTAAGTATTTAGTAGTGAAAGAAATATTTCTCTCTAACATTTGATTCTTTTTATCACCTCACATTTTGGCTGCTGTGGCACAATTTTCCAAAATCGCCTTTTTTACTGCACTGTTGTAGACGCACTGGACGAAGGAGAAGTCTATGATGAGTACAACAACATGCTCGTCTCCGGTCGCCAGTTCAACCGGCAACAGCCACAACAACAACAACAACAAAACTACGATATTGTTCT
The DNA here is from genome assembly GCF_027943255.1 of Anastrepha obliqua. Classification (NCBI taxonomy): domain Eukaryota; kingdom Metazoa; phylum Arthropoda; class Insecta; order Diptera; family Tephritidae; genus Anastrepha; species Anastrepha obliqua. The sequence goes on along the minus strand of NC_072896.1, from coordinate 113,861,621 downwards.
ACTCAAGGAAATGTCAACAAGTTCTGATTCACTCTTTACAGACCCCATTTCACCGCGTAGCATTGGCGAACAGCAGCAACAACAACAACCACTACACCCAGAAGCTGCCAATGAAGTGGATAGAATTTCACGTCCATTCAATCGTTTGGCAGCGCGTGGCCTCAACGATCTACCAACGCTTATCAAAGAACGCCCGATTAGCGAGATCAGCATAACATCAGCCGATACTTCGGGTATACTCTCGCCGACAACAGCACGTGCTGTGCACGAGCTACAACGAAGACATCGCGCCGATAAGGTAGCGCATTTGTCAGTCTCACAAACAACTTACTTAGAATTGGTGCCTGATACAAGTCCGGAAATCGAATCGGATAGTCCGGATGAGCAAATGGCGTTGCAATTGGGCAAGAAATTGGCGCAGGTGCTGAGTAGTAGTGGGAGTAGTGGCAGTGCGGCGACAGTGACGCCGCAAGATGGAACAGCAGCGAACAGCGTAGGTGGCGCGGACCTCTTCAGTAACATAGCGAAGACAAAGAAGATTGAGTTGCATAATTTATCGTCGATGCTGGGAACGGCAGGGAGCGCAACGACAGTGACTGCAACAGAGGAGAAAGCGGGTGAGTGGAACACTTTTTTTTATTTAAATATTAGTGAAATTTTAACAAATTATAATAGCAACACTTGAAAGAAAATTACAATTAATGAGAAGGCGCTCTAAATGTATCATTCATCAAAGAAGAAAAAAAAAATAAAAAAATAAAAAAAAGAAATATAAAAAAATTAAAAAAAATAAAAACGCCAAAATATAAAAAAAAATTTTTAAATTCATAAAAATAAAAAAATTAAAAAAAAACGAGTAAGCCGCATTTATGAGTAAGTGGAGAAATCCCATCAGAGAGTGCATGATGTCACGTTTTTCCGAGTTGTGCAGTATTGCCAACCATTTGCTCTTCGCAATAAATTTAATGCTTTTTTATTCCCAAAATGCGAAAATTTTGAAATTTCGTGTTTGTTTCTTTTTTTAATTTAAAGCTACCGAAACATTAAGTTAAAAAAAACTGTATTATTATGCAAAAAAAGGTTAAAAAAGGCCACTCTGAGAAGATTTTAATGCTAATAAAAATTAGTTGGTTCTTATAAAATTTGATATTTTGAAAGTGTAAATTTAATTTTTTGCTCCTTTTAAGGTTATGCAAGAATATTAAATGTCCCTCTCTCAACTTTTCTTAAGATTGAAGAACTTTTTACACATTTAAAAGAAGTTTGAATTTACTGAATGCGGATTAAAACCATAGAGGTGTAATCGTTTCTTCCGGCCATCAATCCTTAGTGGGATATAGGACATCAAGAGGTGTATTCATTGTAAAAATAAGCCACAAAATACCAGAAAATACTGAAAAAACTATAACTACTTTTTTACAAACAGAGTACCTTATCTAGTTACATAACCTCAAATAATGCAAATAAGTCGTTCCCTTAACAAAAGAGTCTCGTTTAATTAAAAAAACTCATAAATTAAATTATACATAAGCAAAACACATCTATTTAAAAAAACGCACATTCTAAAGACAATTTGTCATGCATACAAAGTTCTTTAAGTACTTCTATAAAAATTTGGTGTTTATTTTCTTTAAATGAGCATTTTAGTGCGTTTTTATATCCAAAGCTAGGGAACACTGCAATAGCAAGAGAGAGATTTGACTGCCAAAAGCAGAAGAACACCAACAACAACTGCAAACACGAGCAATACTACCAGATGTTAAAAAAAAGTAAAGCTAAATAAAACTGGGGAAGTTATTTAACTAATTATTAAAAAATGTATATTTTACAAAATTATAAACATTACATTTTAATTAGAACAGACTAGAAAAATGTCATGAAGAAAGAACTAAAACTCCGAGACTAAATAACAAAAACAAAAAAATGCTAAACCAAGTTACGAAAATGGTAATCTGGCCATACTGGTGCTAAAACCACGTAACTCATTGTCGAATTCGCTGAGCGCAAAGTAACGGGACCACGGCGCCATCTCATTATTCTTTCCATCATGGAGAAATCCCCTTGGGTTCGTCAGAGCAGTGCGACACATTGCAAACTTTTGACTATTTATTTATTTTTGATTTTTTTTTTCCTATTATATAAAAATATATGTAAGTAAAAAAAAAAACAAAAACCACATAGCTTAGTATTGCAAACTTTTTAGACAATTTTAAAAAATTCAACAAATTTTTCACAAAAACCTTAAACTTTTTAGTCAGAATTTCTAAAGATTTATTGAAAAATCCTGTGTAGACCAATTTTCTAACCATTAAATTTGTTATAATACTGTGCCAGCTTAAAGTAACTGAGAATTCGCTAAAATTTGATTTTGAAATTTTTGGTGTTACGGTGTTATGCATTTTCTTCCGTCTAACGATGCTCGCCACCAAAAAAAAAAATTTCGAAAATCAACGCGATTTTTGTGACACTTCAAACATACGCTTTATTATACCAAAATTTAACTGGCTATAAAACTGCTTACTTGAAATTTTTTTTAAATTTTGATTAAAAAATTTTAAATTTAGGTTAGGTTATAGTGGTAGTCGTTTTGCACGACCAAATCACTTAGACCTTACAGGTCCGTTGTGATACCACTGTGCTGCACGGGAACCCCATTTACCTTCCTTCGTGGAACCATTTCGTGGCTCTTATGAAGCGTAGAATTGATCCCTCACGCCAGACTGCTCTGTAAGAGAATTAAAAAAATTAAACACTAATATCATTTAAGGCTGCCCGGCATTCCTGTTCAACCTTCGATCTGAGTATAACCGCATTCATTGATTTGATGGCCGCTTGGCTATCCGAAAATTCTAAATTTGGATGAAAAATTGTTCAAGTTTTTAAAATTTTGTGCAAAATTTGTATCTTTAATAATATTGTTTTATTGTAATATAAGCTATATTTTAACAAAAAACCGAAAAAATTAATAAATAGTCAAAGGCAAGCAAGGCTTAGGCCCAACTGAAAGCTCAAGTTTTAGTCAACAGCTGGGTCTATAAGACGAATTATTTTTCTATCGGTAGGTTAGGTGGTGCTAGCTGATCTGTAAAAAGATCTCACTTAGACCCCCTGAGGCATCCATACATATGTATATATACAGTGACTCACAACTTATTTGATGCAGGTAATACTTTTTTAGAAAATAGCAAATGACTCGATGTTTATTAAATTTAATAAAAAAAATGTATTCGACTTGTAATGAGCTGTATGTACTGTTTTCCACTGCAGAAAGAACAATAACAAAAACAAAGCTTGCTGAAAAAATGTAGAAGCAAATAGTTTTCTCATCAAAATATGCTCACAGCTTAAATGATGCAGTGTATTTTATATTTTCTCTGAGAATGCAATAACGATGAAATGTATTTTTCTCTGTTTACCTTAGCATTTTAAGTGATTCTCAAAAATAATTTGTAAAGAAAAGTTGAAAAAATTTAAATTTTTTAAAATGGGAAAACGGGCTTGAAAAAAGGGAAGGCGTTACTCGTCATTATAAAGAGGGCAAAAGCCAACGAAAAATTGCATAAATTGTTGCTTTTCCTCAACTGTCCAGCACATTACAGAAAGGTTTCGCCATGAAAACAGGATAGAAGATAAGGATAGATCTGCGCCAAATAAAATATTTAATGATGTAGATAAGAAGTGGATTGTTCGCAAAGTTAAAGAAAACCCCGATTTAAACGCTCCAAAATGAACGAAAGAAGTCGAAAAATACTTGGACGAGATCTGTAACCCTGAAACTGTTCGTTGAGTTCTGCACGAAGAAAATTTTCATGGAAGGGCTGCCCGAAATAAGCCGTTGATTAATGCTCGTAATAGAAAACAAAGAATAGAGTTTTGCAGACAACATTTGAACGAAAACATTTCGTTCTGGAAGTCCGTTGTTCTCGCGGGTGAAAGCAAATTTAACCTTTTCAGGTCTGATGGGAAGTCCTGCGTGTGAAGAAAACCGAACACCGCGCTTCAACCATAGGGTTATTCCATAGGTGCACTTCAACTTTTTTCCAATAGGGAGGGCGAACGACGCAATATTTTTTATTTTTCGCTTGTCATTTGTAAACTTCATTAGTATACATTTCATCATGGAACGCTACACACTTGAGCAACGATTGCAAATCGTGCAAATTTTTTATGAAAATAATCGTTCTGTTGCTGCTACTTTAAGAGCATTACGGCCATTTTACGGTCCATTTAACAAGCCGTCCCGTTTTGGGGTTATGTGAAGTCATTGGTCTACAGTAACAAGCCGGCGACGATTTGTGAGCTCAGAGCCAATATTGAACGCGAAATTGCTGGAATTTCAGCCGATTTATGCAAAAGAGTGGTCGAAAATTGGGTTCAACGATTGGACTTCGTAAAACGTGCACGCGGTGGTCATGCAAAAGAAATCGAATTTCATACTTAAATGTATATGTTCAAACTCGATAACAAAAAAAAAAATTAGTTAAAAAAGTCAAACCGTTTGTGTTTTATTCAAAAAAGTTCAAAAGTTGAAGCGCTCTTACTGAAAAACCCTATATTTTGCGATCTACAGTTAAACACAGCGGAAGCAGTGTGGTGGTATGGGGTTGGATGCCCTATTCAGGTGCCGGAAATTTAACACTTATCGAAGGAAACATGAATAAAGAGATGTACCTGGATCTGCTAAAAGATAATTTAGTAAAAAGTGCGGATAAAATGGTCATTTGGGATTCGTTTAGGTTCTAGCAAGACAGCGATCCCAAGCATACGTCTGGTATTGTAAAAACTTTGCTCATCTGGAACTGCCCACATGTAGTACAGACACCTGCGCAGAGTTCAGATCTCAACTTATTGAGAATTTGTGTTCAGTGCTGGAAAATAAAATATGAAACCACAATATTTCTAATGCCAACTGATCTGAAACGGGCACTACAGGAAGAATGGAATAAAATTAGTTCCGATTATACAGCAAAACTTGTAGAATCTACGAATTCCCGATTAAAAGCTGTTCTGAATCAAAAAGGATGCCCCATTAGGAATTAGCCGTAATCATGAAATCGAAATACCTGTATTAATGTGTTTATGTTTTTTGAATTCTTTTAATTTAGTGCATCATTTAAGCCGTGACCTCAAAACTGTAACTGAATTATTTTAATTTGCCATATCTTTCTTATGAAGGGACATTTTTTTGTTATTTAACAATAAAAAAATATAAAATTTTTTTCTGTAATGGAAATACCATAAAATATATTTGATGTTTCAATAATTTTTTTTTTTTTTGGCTGCATCAAATAAGCTGTGAGTCACTGTATCTGTATAGGTAAATATATGTATGTGCTCGTATACCACACTCTATATGTAGTATGCGACGGCCTTTTAGGCGCACGCCGCTACTATTTACTTACCCATTAACCCAGTGAAAACAAATGTGCCAAAAATATTTACTTTAGTCCCACGTTTTTGTTGCGTGCTACTCACAAAACAATTTCAATCCCGCCTCCATTTAGAGTGGACGTGAGTATGTGACCTCAGTCGATGCTTTTCATTTTGCAGACACATTACGAAAGCCCAACGATACAACCGGGCACACACGTAAAAACGGGGGTATGGAGATGTAAAGTACAAATATATTAAATAAGCATTGCGTTTAACAGCGGTATCAGCTGTTATGCGTGTGTGTGTGTGTGTGTGTCTGCTGTAGCAACAGTGCGACTACTACTTACATACGAAGCGATGTCCTTCGCAAATTGGGAATTACTTAAATAACAATTTGACCAACAAAACCTAGATAAATACACAGCTCCAAAGGCCGGCTAGCTATCGGCTGTGTATTGTACGAGAGGAGGCAAGTAAAGGGATGTGGGAATAATTAAGAGAATAGCTAACAAAAACAAGTTATTTTATAAGCTCAGTAGAGGCATGCCGGCACATGTGTTTGCATTTTAGATGTTTGTCTACACCTCTGAGAATTTCGCAAACATTAAATGCTGGCAGTGTAGGAATTTCTTAGGGAACTCTGACAACTGACAGACTGACAACTGAACTGTAATTCAGTTTTCTTATTGCAATTTCCGCAATTTCTTAATCAAAGTTTAAAGTTTTCGTTAATAGCTTCATTTTAGTGGATTTAAAGTCGAAAAAATTAAATTACGAGGAAAAATACTCTTTTCATTGATCTACTAAATAAAGGCTGGTGGTTCAAGTACCACTCTGGCACTCCCCAAATGGCGCTAAAGCGCCGTTTTGATGTCATTATGAGACCACCAACAGGCAGATATCTACAGCCAACTATCAGAAGAGTTGATATAATGGAGAAGATTGATGGGATTTAGGTTGACGCACTGCCACAGGCTGTCGAAGAAAGGAGCAACCAATGACCTATATGCGCCGGTGATGCTCAGCCATGACTAAGAGGGAAACGGTCCGGATAGCAATTTTTTTTTTAATTTCAGTCGGCATATAACTGACTGATGAAACTAAAGTTTTCTACTATGCTGAGATTCTGTGAAAAAAACAATGCTTTAGAGAAAAGTTCTTCGTGAATATTTTGATTTTCTTCTACAGCCTGCGTCAGAAGAAAAGAACCGGTTTTTTTCTTGTAACTTCAAGATATATTTCGTTCTGCTTTTCACTGCGTAATAGTCCCACTCAGGGGCTACGACGCCAGCGCTAACCCAGGTTAGTGTCCTTTGAGACTTTCCCCGTAAACGCAACCAAACAAAAATGAGTGAAAAGTATGCGAAGCGTTTCGCGGCGGTATTTTTATGCACGCATTCGAAAGGACCGAAATTATCTTACGCCGCGGCTGCAAAAGTAATTAAAAATCGAAAAAGTTTGTTGTGATGTGGAATCAGCGGTATAAGTTGTACAAAATTGTTTATGACTTTTCCAAGCGCGGCTTGAAGCGAGTGACGACAAAAAAACAGGATAAAGTGATCGTCCAACCTTTTTAAGTGGGACCCTTCTTTGAGACTACGCCAAACACGATCAATTCTTGCTAAAAAGGGAATAGATGTGAGTATCAACACCATCGAACGTCGACTGAAGGAGGCAAATATATCCTACCATCCCACATCATCAAAACCACTGCTCTTGAGAATCAACAAAACAAGAAAATAGCGTCAAAGTATTGGACTGGCCTTCCCAGTCCTCAGACGCCAACCCCATTGAAAATGTGTGGATAACTATGCCAACACATCTTGCCGGAAGGCCAGTCCATAATTCAGAACAACTCGTGCGTCAAGTTCGCAAAATTTGGCCCTCTTTGTCGACGAGCTACGCAAAAGCTTGTTGAAAGCATGCCAGGATATACTCGACAATGATGGAGGCTCCGCGGCTTACTTTCATGTAAAAAAAAAATTGAATATATATCTTTTATGCTTCATGAATAATCGCGGTTCCTTTTTTCTGACACACACTGTATATTCCCATTTTCCTAATACGTACACAAACAAAATTGTATTTACTCATTCTCGATCGCAGCGGTAGTGCCTCAATTTCAGAATGTATATATTTATTTTTTTTATGTAATTTTAATATGCCAATGCCACTTAGTAGGCTAATATTGTGCAAATACATTATTTATTAAATATTCAACTGAAATTCCGAATTAAATCCAGCCATAAGTAAGATTTTTGTAAATATTTCTATTCCTGCGCCATCTAGCGGATTTTTTTTTTTTCAAAAAAAATTGATTGGATATTTTATAGTTTTCCTCATCATCAGCATCATCCTTTCCTTTATCTCCCATTGTCTAGCCAACCGGACGATCACTGTTTGCTGTGAAAGGCCTTTAGATATGAAAGTTAGATTTTTATAAAAATTGTGAACAAAGAGTTGGAAATTTTTATGTATTTTTTTTTTTAATTTGTTAATTTGGCGCTTTGAGTTGTATGGTTTTTGTTGTGGAATACACTGCTCTTTAGTAAAAACATATAAAAAGAAAACTTCATAAAAACATAAATGTAAAACTTGGTAATTTGTCGCGGCTCTATTTTTTTGTGCACAGGTGTACGTGAGATATTATAATCGTTAAGGTAGCCTTACTTCACAATTTTTTTGTCATTCTAATGGTCTATTTTTTTTGTGAATATGAGCCACGCAAGTAAGTAAGTTGAGATATTGTTTATAAAGTTAAAGAGGCATTGCTTTAAATGGGAAATAAGATTACACGCTAACTTTACAGAAAAGTTGTTCTTTTAAGTTTTTAATTTATATTCTCTTCTATTTTAAATTTCTATTTTTTTAATTTTTTTTTTAGTGTTATTATTATTATTTTCTTTATTTTTTAAATTTTTTTTGAAGGCATGTTTCGCTTGAATTTTTATGAAATGTTAAAATTTTACTAATCCTTTAAAATTATGAAGGCTGACCACATTAAGAGTTTGCTTAAATGTAATATAGAATAAGAGTACACTTTAACTTTACAGAGAAGTTTTCTTAATTTCATTTTAATTTTTTTTTTAATTTATTTTTTTTTAATTTTTTATTTTAATTTTTTTAATATTTTTGGTTTTTTTATTTATTTATTTTTTTTTTTATTATTATTTTTTTTTGTTTCTTTTTCTTTTTTTATATTTGCATATTAATTTACCTTTTTTAAATTCTTTTTTTTTCAAAATGTGAAAGTTTGCTTGAATTTTTATAAAATTTTAAAATATTTTTAGTTCTTTAAAATTATGAAGCCTGACCAAATTAAGATTTTCTTTAAGTTTGAGAAGTTTTTGTTTTTATTTTATGTTCTCTTCTTTTTTGAATTTTTTTTTTCATTTTCCTTATAATTTTTTTTTACATTTTTGTGCATTTTATATTTATGTTTAATTATCATAGACCAAAAATTTTAAAAATTTCAGGAGTAGTTTGGTTATATGACTGAAAGGGTTACCACCTGTGATTGGGTTACAGCAGAGAATGGTACTAGTCAATAATTCCTAGATCTCAAAACATTGTGCTGATCATATTGTTCGTGCCCTCATTTGATTAGATCCTGCAAGCTTCGAAAATATCAAACACTTGCGTTTAAAAGAGGCACGTGCAGTCTCCCAAACTTAGTGATTTATGTTAAGTTCCTCGGATTAAACGAAATTTGTGGATTTACGCTTGAACAACAAAAAATTATTCGCGGAATATAACGGAACTATTTATATTTTCTTTGATATATTGTGCATTCAACAATCGATTTTATTCGGGTTGTTAAAAAATAAAATGGAATCTTCGAACGCGTATAAGAGGCATATTTTGTATTTTTTTTATAAAAGTGGTAAAAATGCAACAACTGCTGCTGCCGAAATACTGTTCACCGAGATGTGAGTGTAAGGACTGCGCAAAAGTAGTTTTCAAAATTCCGAAGTGGTAACTGCGACGTGGAGGATGCCCCGCGCGTTGGTCGTCGAAATCGTGGAAGCTGAGCCAAATTTGACAGTCGGCATGATAGCTCAGAGGTTAAATTCATCGCATGGAACAGTTAACAGGCACCTGGTTCAGTTGGGAAAGATTTCACAGCTGGGAAAATGGGTTCCGCATAGACTTTCCGTCGCCAACCTTCAGCAGAGTGTGAATGTGTGTTCTCAGCTGCTGTTACGGCTTGAAAATGAAAGTTTTTTGAAACGTATCGTTAATGGTGATGAAAAAAGGGTCCTTTAAAACAATCCTGTTCGCAAACGCCAATGGTTAGATAAAGATGAAACACCAGAAACGACCCCTAGAGATGGCCTTCACACCAAGAAGATTCTTCTGTCTATTTGGTGGGATGTGGCCGGTATTGTTTATTATGAACTTCTGGAACCAAACCAGACGATAACTGCTGATTATTATTCGCATCAGCTATCAAAAAATCAACCGCCTTTAGTAAATAGACGCCAACGCAAGACCTCATACCGCAAGACAAACATTAGGTAAGCTGAACGTGCTCGGATGGGAACTAATGCCGCACCCACCTTGCACCTTGTGATTATTACCTTTTCCGTGGACTTCAATCCCATATGAGTAACAAGAACTACTCGTCAAAAAAAGCTATAAAAAGGGGTATCGGAGCGTATTTTGGTTCCAAGGACAAACAATTTTTTGAGCAGGGAATTAAAAATTTGCCTAAACGTTGGGAAAGCATTGTAAATAATGAAGGAAAATAAATTATTGATTAATAAATAAAGATCTTTTATTATTTAAAAATCTTTTTTATTAATTTTAAAGTCACTTTTAAAAAACGCACGAGCTTATGGACTGACCGATATTTTAGAATTGCAAGCTGCACATCAGCCATGCAAATTTCAAAACTTCTTATAGTTTCTAAAGATGGAGACTAGGAGTCATACTTTGCAGACACTTTCTGAAAGAAACTTGCAAGTAAGTCATGTGCGCAAACTGGTTGGAAAACCATTGGTTTTTCTTCTGGAGTTAATGAAATACCAAAAACTTTTGAGACCTTATTTTAGTTTCATTTCTACCGAAAGCATGTCCTGTTTAAACAAAAAGTTATGAAAGCTATTAAATTCTCTTCTCAACTTCAGAAAATATAAATGATCGATCTCAGATTTGCTTGATTCGAACCTCCTGAAGGCTTTGTTTTTCCTTTTTTTTGTAATTCGGCTATAAAGATATTTCAAAACTCAAACCACTCAAAGCCCGTTGAGCTACTACCGCCATCAAGCTGGTATTTATTAGGCTAACAAGTATTTGTAAAGTATTTTTGAAAACACCTGTGCCGGTTATTTTTGCAAGAAATAAAAAAACTGAATAAAAGAGTTGGTTGTATAGCGGCCAACAAAGCTATTTTCTATTTTAATTGACGGGATATGTATCCTTTTTTTTTAGACAAGTTGACGCTGTATCAATTAATGGCGCTTTATATGTGTGTATGTATGTATTTCTATGAAAATTTTTGAACTTTCCAAACAAAAGCTTTGTCCGCTCATTATGACCTTTTAGCCCAAACGAAAAAGGTATGCAATTTAATGAGTGTTTTTTACACCTTCATCACCATCATCTTCATAAACAGATAATTTACCAAACATTATTGCCCAAGCTATTATTTTAAGCCGTTTTCCTAAAATACACCCGCTAATTTATTGGCCCTAAAAATGTTTATTGCTTTTGTTTTAATTTTAATAGATTATTTTTTTTAATTTTAATTAAATCAAGTTATTTTATATGCAACGCTCGAGCGGAAGCGCCTTTTAGTTAAATATGAAAAAAATTTGTAAAATTAATGATGAAAGTAAACATTAAATTACAAAAAACATAATAATTTTCCAGTAAAAACGCAAACAGAAACCCAATGCTTCAAGCCCTCAATGGCCACGCAAGGAGCGCCAGATTGATAAGTGAGTGAAAAAAATGCAAAGCTGTTAGAGAAAAAAATTTATAGCACGCATTTGGGCGGTATTTGCCGAGGTTATTTATTTTATTATCCTTTTATTGTGTTTATTGGTGAGCTTCATTGCGTATCCATCTTTTTCGTTTTAGTTGCTTTGTTACTGGATTCCATTATTATTATTATTTTTTGCTTTAATTCCCTTTTTCCGGCTCATCGCCGCCTGCCGTCGGAGGAAGCACAAACAATTACAAGAAAATAAGTTCGTCTCATTTTGTTCCAAAAAAAAAAAAACTTAAAAAAAATAATAATAAAATAAATAAATATACTTCTTTTCCTTTTCCCTGTTTCTTTGCACGCCACCTTCGCCAGATGCCGGCACCTTGAACAGCAAACAGTCGCCGCCTTTAACAGAAACTCAATCAACCGTTATAATTTCGTTTAAATCATCACAAACACCTGTTCAGTCTCAACAGCCAGCGCCAGCACCTCCCTCTACACCTCCGCCAGCGACGAATTTGAAACGGGAAACCTCCACCCTCGCTACCCCACACGCCAGTACAACTACGGCAACGACAGCATCGGCATCGGAAGTTGCTGCATTAACGCCCACTACTTTATCCCCGGAATCAGCCACCAATGCCATTACAGCAGCAACACCTTTGACACCCGCCACACCAGCAACGACGCTTAGCAATAATGTGCTGAAAAAAGTTGCTACATTCACGGCTGAGAAGGCAGCAGCAACAGCAGCCAACACTATTAACGCCAATGCCAACGGAAGTGCGAGCACCGCAGGCGTAGCTGGGCATTTAGAGTACATCAGCGGCTGTCGGCGTTTATCTTATGTGCCTGAAAAGTTAAGCTTCGCTGCGTATGAAAAGTTTGAAGGTAAGTACGTGCATGTTTTTCCTCTGCCATCTTTTAGTTGATAGTCGCCGAAACGCATCGAGTTTGTCGCATCAGCGGCGAGTATGAAAGGTTGAAAAAGGATGTTGTTGTCTAGTTGGAACTAGAGCTCCTACAGATACTGCAATGACTTTGTGCGCTACACTTTTGAGTGATTTGATGCGCAAATTTGTAAATTTGTGTAAGTTTTTATTATTCATGCGTTGGTATTTTCCTTTTGTTAACTCCACCAGAGTTGTTACTTTTTGCATCTACGCTTTTGTTTGGCGTTTCTGTTTTTTTTTTTTTGTTCTCTCATATTTGAGTTTTAATTTGAGTTTTTCTTCTTTTAATTTCTTGCTAAATATTGACGAGAATTGTAAGCGGAAATTGTAGTCATGCGATGCAGTCAAGTAGAAAGTTATTGCCACCTCCGTCTCGCCTTCTTGACAATTTTTGGCGGAAATTTGATGCTGCCTGAATGTTTAATGTAGAATTTCGTAATAATATTTGAGGCAAATACCCTTCGATTAGCCTTTGTCGGCGCAGAACGATGTAATTGCGCGAAATATGAACAAAGAAAAGTGTAAAGTTAAATAGGCGGCAATTTAACATGTTGAGCGCCATTTTCTTTTCGTTTTTTGGTGTGTGAGGTGGGGTTCAAAATGCCTTCGTAATTGAGTGCTGTGGCCACTAAAAAAATCCCTCCTCCTCTTTCGGGAAGACTCCCTTCTCGGAACTGCTTTCTGCATTACTTCGGAGGGCTCAGAACGGCATCCATAAGGGGCCGGTTCTGTTCACGGACGTCTGGGTCCACTGTGGGCTCATCTTCTCTGTCTATGAGGCTTTGCTTTGTTGCACTGTCCCGAGGTGCGCCATCATATACACTTGCGCTCACAAAATTAAGTCCTTTTCTTTTTACAATATTCGCAATATTTTTCAAGCTAAATTTGTATAATTTGTTCAGAAGGAAACAAATTTCCAAACTTCATACAAAGCTTACAAAATTAAAAAAAAATTAAAAAAAAAAGTTCATTAAAATTTTTCACTTTTTTTTTGCAACTGAGTGTGCAACTTTGTAATTCGCATTAAAATGTAGGTCTGAACTCGCTCAAAAATCGCCTTGATTTTTGACAAGATTTTTTGCATACGATTTTGATAATTTTCCGCCATATACTATAAAGCACCACCGCTACCTTAGACTTTAGAATAGAGTTTAAGGTAAAGTTTCCTACGCGAAAGAAATGGTATTTGAATTTAGTAGTCAAAGAGAATACAACTGCATTTTACACTGACGGATCCAAGATGGATTGCGGCATCGGCACCGGTGTATATTCGAAAGTCATCGAAACTTCCACGCCTTTTCGCCTGGGGAATTCAAATGGTATCTTTCAAGCAGAAGTTCTCGGGAAAAGGGAAGCTGGCAGGATAATTAAAAACCATCTACAACAACTATCGGAAGTATTTCTTTTTTTCAGTTAGTCAAGCAACCAACTTAGCTTCAAAGTCCCCTATAACCAAAAATAGTCAGAAAATGCAAAAGATGAATATTAATATTTAGCGCGCACGACCGGCATCGCTCTCATCTGGGTACCTGGCCATAGGAACATAGAAGGAAATGAGAAAGGTGGTGAACTGGCAAGACAGGCGTGCATCCTATAACGAATCCGAAGCGAAAGAAAAAGGATGTCCCTATGAAGTGCACTAAATGCAGATCTTCCCGCTATTCCAGAAGCAGGCCGTCGGCAGATGAACTACAAAACTAGCAAAATATCTTAACAAATCCAGAGCTAAGGAGTTGTTAAGGAAACCAAAACGGGCATCTTTATAATTACGTCAACAATAACCAGCCATTTGCCTATCGGAGACCATGGCGAGAAGATGGGGTGGCCGTACAACGATAGATGTAGAAGCTGTTTTCAAGAAGAATCTAAGGAAACAAAAGTCTTTCATTATCTGTGTGTGCTCTACGACATTGAATGCTGGTGGAATTCTCGATGGTTAACTTTAAAGAAATTACAGAAAAGAAAATAGACGCCATAGGCAGATTCATAGCCAAATCTAGATGATTTGACTAATAAGAGGCAGCGGTTCTACAAGTGGCGTGTCAAAATAGCATCTTTAGTGCTAATTCTATCTGTGCTGTGTCACTCAAAGAACACCTCGACCACCGGCACCATCACCATAAAGTACAAAGTCTTGCATCTCAGTGAATTTTGAAACTTTGAAACTTGCACTTTCTTATACTATCTAATATTTAATGGGCTTACAACTGCATTCCCAATATTCTCTAAAAATTCTGAATAAAAATTTGGAAAGTGTTTTTTTTTTTTGTAATTTTTTGATAAATACGAGGCGTGTTTTCAAAGTAAGTACCGTTTTTAAATTACGACGCCACAGCGCTGCGGTCGCCGTTTAGCGCAGCGCGTCGGTAGCTACATCTGTTGGGAAGCCACAGACGCCATTACGGAACCATCGGATCGAGTCAACATCTGTTTGTGGGATTTTAAAATGCCTCCACCTATTGAGAATCCCGCCGATTTTGAAATGCGTGCTGTAATACGGTTTCTCTGTCCTCAAGACTTCAAATCAGTTGACACTCATCACGAAATCAGTGAAGTGTATGATGAAAACATTATGAGTGATGGAATCGTGTAGAAATAAGTTAGGACCTTTAAAGATGGCCGCACAAACATTCATGATGAGGAACGTAGTGGGAGACCTCCAGTCATTACCGATGTAGTGATTCAAAAAGTTGACTGTAAAGTGAAAGAGAACAGACGATTCAGAATTTCGTCCTTAACTGAAAAGTTTCCTGATGTCTCAAGAAGTGTTATTTACGAAATTGTATCCGAACGTTTAAATTATCGGAAGTTGTGTTCACGCTAGGTGCCAAAAATGTTGACTGATGAGCACAAAAACAACAAACAAAAACTGTGAAGCCCTGGTTGTCTAATCAGGCGGCAATCTTCTTTGAGGATCGCATAAAAAGCTGGTCCCAAGTTACGATAAATGCCTCAATAGTAATGGGAATTATGTAGAAAAGTAGAGTGAAGTATGGCCTTTCAAGTGAATACATTTTTATTGGAAAAAATTTACTTGTTGTTTTTTTATGTCAAAACGGTACTTACTTTGAAAACATGCCTCGTATTTATCCAAAGCTCACCAATCCCACCCATATTTAAGATATTTATAATATTAAATAAATCTCATGTCTTTTCATAAAAATGCTCTAAATAGGGCAGTTGCCTATGACGTTTTGGATTTTTTCAGGGACACCCAAGATACAAACTGTATAATCAATAGGAAGTACATTCTTAAAAAGTCTCGTAATTAGGTTAAAAAGACTACCCCTAGCCCGAAAAATTAAGCTAATAGCGTAGGCAGAAAAATCATCACTGAAATATTTAATATCTCTAAGTGCTAAGTCAGCATACAAATCGTGTGATTCTGTTTTAACAGTAGATTTTTAATCTTAAGATTGTCTAAACACGAAGGTATGAATCCAGATAAGGACTCAGAAGTAAAAGCATTGGGAGGTTGTTATTAGTGAGATATCCTTCCGCCTTTTTACTCAATGAGAGTCCTCTATAAGTTTCCATGAGGCCGGGATAACCCTTTTTAAATTGACAAACCATCACTGCCTTTCGGAATGAGGTGGGAATTTGTTTCCTTAAGTAGATCGAATAGAAAGTTTTTAGTATCTCAGACATGGTTTTATACACATTTTCGATAGCTTTCCTCACGATGATGCCTCACTTTCGACATCCATGAAACCAATATGGAATTGATGGCAGCGCTGCTTTTCTGTTTCATTCGTTACTCTATTGGATCCATTTCGGCCTATTTTTACCACTTTAATAGTAATAAGGGGTTGTTTAATTGATATGTAAAAATAAAACATAAAAATTTAGATTCTTTAGGTTGCACTATTTTTATTCAAAATACGACGCTTAACATTTAATTATTATATTTTAAATTATATAATTTTTCATAAAATGTCCACCATGAATACATCTACAGGCTAGTAATCAGGGAAGCTTGCGAATCACTGAAACACTACAAAGAAATTGGTGCAAAAGTAGCTATCTTTTCAGACAGTCAAGCAGTTATCAAGGCCTTAAACTCCACACACTACTATGCTTTAGATGAAAGAAGATGGAAGCAATTAACTGCATGCACAACAACAAGAAAAGCATGGCCGTCATACAACACCCAGAGAACGAACTACCTGTTAGGATAGTCTCGCTCAAACAGTTCACGTATTATAGGTCACTGGAAGGTAGAGGATCATGCAGCCAGGCTCAACATTCCTTTCAATCCCATCTGCAGAAGCTGTCAAGCGGAGGATGTGAAAGAAAGTCTTTTCCACTGTTTATGCGAATGTCCGGGTTTAGCCAGAACAAGACTTCGCTCATTCGGTAAACCTTTCCTACAGTAAATCAATGAAGAGAATATATACTACTGTGGGCAAAAAGTAAGGTGAATTTATTTGTCAAACTTCGCGGGATTAAAATTTCGCTCTAGTTATTTTTTTCGTGAGTTGGCAGCACTGTTAATAACAACTTTCGTGTGAATGTCATTATCAGTAATATATTTACGCTTGTGTTTATCAAACGACCAAGTGTGCATTTTTCGATTTTTACAATGTCTGATTTGATTGAGCAGAGAAGTGCCATCAAATTTTGTTTGCGGAATGAAATTTCGGCTGCGGAAACGTTTAGCATGTTGCAGAAGGCATTTGGTGATTCGACCATGTCGCAGAAAAATGTTTATAAGTGGTACAAATACTTCAAAGAGGGTCGAGAACGTGTTGATGACTTGGAGCGCTCCGGACGACCATCGACGACCAACAGATGACCAACACGTCAATAAAGTGAAGGAGTTAGTGCTCAAAAATCGTCGGTTGACTGTTAAAGACCTTACTGATATGTTAGGAACATCAGAAGGATCTGTGAAAACCATTTTGAAAGACCATTTGGGTCAAATCTCGTTTGGTACCGAAAACTCTCAATTTCTAGGAAAAAAGTCGTGGCGTTGATGTATGTGAAACAATGCATCATTACGGGAGATGAGACTTGGATTTATGCTTACGACCCTGA
Source organism: Anastrepha obliqua (assembly GCF_027943255.1). Taxonomy (NCBI): domain Eukaryota; kingdom Metazoa; phylum Arthropoda; class Insecta; order Diptera; family Tephritidae; genus Anastrepha; species Anastrepha obliqua. Next base: position 113,844,326 of record NC_072896.1, on the reverse strand, counting down.
AACAACCGACCAATCAAGCGAATATCGTGCTAAAGGCGAGGCCAGACCGAAAAGAGCACGTCAAAGTCGTTCAAAAATAAAGGTCATGATGATTGGAAAAATCGGTGGCATAAGTGTATTTCATCGAGAGGGGATTATTTTGAAGAGGATGAAATTGATTTACAAGAATAAATAAAGATTTTTCATTTTACAACCAAATTCACCTTACTTACAGTAGTAGACATAGAGATGAAAAATTTACTGTTATATTAGGATCTCCCGAAATGGGTCTGACTTAAAATAAAAAAATATTAAAAAAAGACATAACACGAGAATCGTGGTAATAAATCGGCGCTAGTCGCTAATTAAGACTATTTAGTATTGTAGAAATACTCAACCACTTCAACAACAACAATAAAAACGTTTACAGGCTGTCATACGAGAATTAAACTTTTCAAAGGCTCGCTCAAAAAGTATGGTATGGAGTTCAGCAATCCCGAACCCAATGTTGTGTTTGAGCTCAGGAATCGTTGTTGACTTATTCACATAGACTTTACTTCAAAAAAAAAAAAAAACATTAAAATTGTTCCATATTTTATTTTAAAACAACACCTAGGCGTGTCTTTTGAATGACCCTTTAGTACTGAAGAATGTATCAATTTTCCCTTTTCCACTATTCCAAACACAAAAGTGTAAACAAAATGTTGTAGCCTTTAGGTTAGGTTAAATGGCTGCCCTAGCTTGGGGCCCACTTCGACAAATATTCAAAATTCGCCCGTTGTGATACCATACATGGGAAAGGAGAGAGGAGAAAGGAAGGAAGAAAGAGCCTTGGGATTAGAGGAAGATGACCATGCATTTACGACGACGCCGACGGTGGCTGATTTACGTTCGTAATTAGCCGATGAACTTCACCAGATGTGTGATATTTAAACCCGTTATGTCCGCAGGCGTAACGAAAAAATGAGAGCCCAGATGTCGAAATCTTTACCAGACGAGAGCAGAAATGATTCCCCCTCGTCCTCAAGTCGCACCGCATGTACACCTAACGGACAATGCCCGGTAAGGATACGCACCAAATTCGAGAGCTGGGGCTTTGTTAGCCTTAGGAGATCCCTCGAGCGTCCCCGATCTACTCGTGGCCAGATGGATCTCGCGACCTTGCACGTGTGCGCACTAGCCCAGCACTCGCTGAGTGGACTCGAGGCCCATCTTTCCAGGAGTAGACCATAGGTGCTTAAGGGACCCCCAATCCTCTCATTTCGCGACGAAACCGTGTCCAAAGTTTCCTGTCTAGCCAGCTCATCAGCCCAGCAGTTTCCCTCTATGCCGCTGTGACCTGGAACCCAAATGAGTCTAATGTCGAAGTATTCGGATGCAATCGAGAGTTTTAGCCTTTGCAATACATTTAATTCCGAAGTTAATTCCTAAATTAGAAGAACCACTTTGTTTTTTTAATTGGCTCAAATGTGACCACAAACTTTTTGCAGTGCGATATTAGAGCAAGCAATGAACTTGTGGTCCTCATTATTCCGGCTTAGTACGAAACGAGGTCAGCGATTAACTTTCGTTTCCCCTACAACCGGTTCTTCTTTACCGTAACGACGTTGAATATAAATCCAGCCAAGGACTGCCAATTCGGCAACATGCCCCAAGAATTTCTGGGCAATGCCTTATGTCATTATGTCAGCAACAACAAAAACTACTACTTTTCCAAATGGAATGTAACAACCACATCCTGAGACACCACCTGAAACAAGAGGGACTTTTTATTTGGGGAATTTCAACCAAATAAGTCTGTTTCCTGATACAAAAGGCTATTTTTTTTTTTTTTTTTTGAGGCAGATGAAACACCTGAACCTACATATATTGAGTGAACGTACGCCTCTGGTCAAGAGGGATGAAAAAACTTCAAACTATATGGCGAGCATTCGTTACCCGAAAGAAAACATCCAACAGCCTAAAGAAAAATATATAGGGTGTTTTTTTAGAGGTTAGGTTTTCAAGATGAAATAAAACGTATATAATTTAATGTTATGGCCAAGAATTTAGCTTTATTATAAAGATAAGGGTTTGCCATTATGTTTTAAAAATGATTTCGGGCAAGTGGCCACCGCGGCTGGCTCGAATAAATTCCAGCCGAGAGGCCCAATTTTCGACCACTTTTTACAGCAATTGGGGCCGTATGTCAGCAATAACGCGCCGAATATTCTCTTCCAAGACGTCAATCGTCTCGGGCTTATCTGCGTAGACAAGCGACTTCACATAGCCCCACAAGAAATAGTCCAGCGGTGTTATATCGCACGATCTTGGAGGCCACGCCACAGGTCCACGGCGCGAGATAATGCGCTCACCAAAAGTTTCCTTCAATAAATCGATTGTTGCGTTGGCTGTATGGCATGTAGCGCCGTCTTGTTGGAACCAAAGGTCGTCCACATCAACATCGTCCAATTCAGGCACGAAAAAGTCATTAATCATGGCTCTATAGCGCTCTCCATTGACTGTAACATTATGGCCGGCTTCATTTTTAAAGAAATATGGACCAATGATTCCCTCTGCCCATAGAGCACACCAAACAGTGACTTTTTGAGGATGTAACGGCGTCTCAGCAATGGCTTGTGGATTATGTTCACTCCAAATGCGACAATTTAGCTTATTGACATACCCATTCAACCAAAAGTGAGCTTCATCGCTGAACAAAATTTTCTTGCGATGCGTCGCGTGAACCGAACCATTATTTTCGTAATAAATTTGCACGATTTGCAAACGTTGTTCAGGTGTAAGTCTATTCATTATGAAATGGCAAACCAAACTGAGCATAAATCAAGGGACAGCTTTTAAAAAGACCATCTACGAAAAAAGTAGTGCCAACTTGAAAACCTAACCTCTAAAAAAAACACCCTTTATAAAAAACAACGTCATTGCGAAGGATGCTTTAAAAGCTAAAAGGTGTTTTCTTTCATGTAAAAAAAATTTCGGCTGTGCATTGTAGGGAAAAATGCCAACAAAAAAACATATAAAAAATCTACGCAATTTTTGAGCTACTTTAAACTTGCACATTATTATACTAAAATTCAATTGGCCTATAAAACTGCATACGCGAAACTTTTCTAAACACTTTGTTTAAAAAGTATAAAATTTTATTAAAAAAAAGTATGCGAAAAATTCTGGTTGAAAAGTTGAATGCTTTGAAAAACTTTGAAAAATGTTGTGAAAAGTTTGAAACTTTCGTTATATGGTTTTTGTTGTATTATATATTATACTATGCATATTAAAAAAAAAGTAGTGATGTATTTACAATTTTGCAACAAGGACATATACACCCCGTGAAGAAATGGTGTGGAAATGAGTTAACGGGGTTAGCGCAAGTAGATCCTCAGACTTTACTACTACCAACCGATCAGCTGTTGGCAGAGGTTGGAGTTGCGAAGAAAAGTTGCAAATATAAGAAATCACCTGGCGCATTCCGTGACATTACATCAAATTTAACTGTCAAGAAAAATATTTGAGTAGAGTTGAAAATTAATTTCCATTTTAGACGATTTTCTAATTTGCACTTTCCAGTGCGACTTTCACGCCAAGCACAACTTTTATGCTCCACTCCGCAACAGTCAACTGAGAATGGATTATTCCAACAACCACAAACCAACCAAACTGCTGCACATAGCGCGAGTGTAAAGAAGAAAATTAACGACAACAACAAAACAATCGCCATAAAATAGCTCAGCATAGCGAGTAATCATAGTGCAAATATTGTTGCAAAATTATGTGCATGCACATTTTCGTGAGCAGATGCAGCTGCTCCAACGCATTTCATTATTGCAATACATTGCACAACGCCAATCCTTCTCCGGCTTCTACCCATCACCAACACCACCACCTTGGTTACTTCAGACTTTTATCCCGACATGAAGCAAAATCTCACGCCAACCCATCAACGTCCGACGAGAAATAAGTGCATCGAGTGGAATGTATTGCTGCAAGAAGCATTGCAACACTTTGCCTGTTGCTGTCAGTTTTATTGCTGTCGCATATAAATCAGATTTTCGTTGTTTACCGAAAATTCGCAACGCCCACACAAACAACAAATGAGGGTGGCGACGGCTGCGGCGCTGGAGTTAGAGTGGAGTCGGGAAGTGGTTTGGGTTTATTTTGCCAAGCGCCATTGATGGTGGTAATAATCATCTAAGCTTTGTTTCCATAAAGCAAACAAGCACTTCAGAGAGCAGAAGGACACTCGCTGTGTGAGTGCAGTGTGAAGAAATGCTGGAAATGCAGAAATGCAACGCGATAACGCATCAAAATTGTGTCTCATTAGCTAAGGCGCGCGGTCCAAATTGCGCCAATGGCATATTATTTTTGTCGAGTGGAGTAGACAATGTGCAGCAATGGAGGAGTGTAGTGCAGCAGACAAGTGAGTCGCAAGGCACTGTTAGTGCGAAAATATGCTATAAATTTTCATTGTAGCGCAAATTAAGTTTGTCGCATGAAGAGGCATCGAGATGTGGATACTTGAGCGTATAGGGAGAATGCGGAAAAGCATATAAAATAAATTAAAAGCAAATAGGCATTAACCTTTCTTAAGCAATTGGCCTTCACTGAGCTTAATAAGCATGATTAGATTTCGCGGATAAATGAATTTTCATCAGAAAGTGGGATCAGGATGCGTAAGCGTTTTTAATTAGGGCGCCAAAGCGTTTGTTAAATTCAGTGAGAGAAGTTAACGTAGACTTCAACTAATTAGTTGGCCTTGATAGCTCAAAGAACTGGTTGTCGAGGTGTAGTTTATAGGACTTCAGCAGTGTAACACCAATTGCCGACTCTGTAATCAAGTCACTTGATGTTTTTACGAGATTTGCCATGTTTTTCATGACAGAACTTTTTTTCTTAAATTTCGACAAAAACATATTTCATTGGGTAACAAGAATTTTGTAAATCATTCAACGGTTTTTCTCACGACACTGTTAACCACTGTTTCAAAACTACCCATTTATGGCGTGTACCTGGTCCTCGCCCTCACAGTGGACACTCAACTTAAAAAGTTTTCACTATATATAATATTTTTTTTATGCTTTTAGAAAAGTGTAGTGCACTTTAAGCACCAAATTTTGTACAAAATTCACAAAAATTTATGAAATTAAAAAAAAAAATCCAATTTTTTTATTTAGAATTTTTAGAAAAATGTTGAGTTGTAAATCATTCAACGGTTTTTCTCACGACACTGTTAACCACTGTTTCAAAACTACCCATTTATGGCGTGTACCTGGTCCTCGCCCTCACAGTGGACACTCAACTTAAAAAGTTTTCACTATATATAATATTTTTTTTATGCTTTTAGAAAAGTGTAGTGCACTTTAAGCACCAAATTTTGTACAAAATTCACAAAAATTTATGAAATTAAAAAAAAAAATCCAATTTTTTTATTTAGAATTTTTAGAAAAATGTTGAGTTGTATAGCCCATTATTTTATATTAGTATACAAATAACAAAGTGTCAGTCTCACGTGGCTTCAATATTCCGTTGATTTTTTTAAATTTTTTTCGCTGAGGTGTTGAGCATTTTCAGCCATATAAAAGACTTCCAAGGATGTGCTTTACCTATATGGAAATAAATTCTCAACATTGTATGCAAAAGTAATTTTTTTAAATCTTCCTCTTAGTTTCACAGTCCGTGGTGGACAATAGCTTCGTCAACAATTTTTCTCCACTTAATTCTATCCATGACTTCATCACCATCTCTCCTGTTGTGTACGTTAATTTCCTTAACATCTGATTCGACATAATCTAACCATCTCTTCCGCAAGCATCCACTTTTTCTTCCTCTTCTTAGACTGCATACCTTAAAGTTTTCTAAAGATGCTGGTTAAAATGTTGAAAGTTTTGATGGCTTGCTTTTTGAATTTGTTAATTTTTTTTTGAATTTTGTGCAAAGTTGGGCGCGAGGCGTTATAAAGTTTTTCTTGTAGAATGTACATAGTTTAGATTAGAATAGATTTGTGGGGGGTTGGATAAGTCCAAACACTCGGTCAGGAAGACCATTGCACAACACCCTGATAGATTACAGTAAAAAGAATAGAGAGACGGATTAAATATTAAATGGGTAAAAATGGATGGTAAAGCGAAAAATTTGGTTTGAGGTTACACTTTGGCAAATTATTCGGATTCATTGATGAAACATAAGAGAACCGGAAGAGGAAAAGTATGAACCTTATCCGTACTCAGTACTTAGCAACCCAACAGCCTAAGTCTGCTTCTAGAAAACGCCGAACAGCTAAAGGGAAAATGTGCTGCAGTGTCCCCATTCTCAAGACAGGATATGCATATTGAGTTGCCAATGGCTCCTATAGTAGCTATATGGCTTATAGTTTTATAAAAACAAAAAAATATTGTTATAACTTGGTGATTCGTGCGTTCCTATCATTTTGAACTCAGATCATGAGCCGTTACACATGCCCCCGCCACTTGACCTAAATCCACAAGAAAAAAATTGTTTGAACTTTTAATGCCTCAAATTTTTCTTATATAGCTTTTTTAGCCTAAAACTCGAAAAAGTTGAAAAATCACCCGTTACAAGCGAATTGTTATATTTAAAGAAGCACCCGCTACAAGGGAACTTTTAATGCCTCAAACTTATCTTAAATAGCTTTTGTAGTCTAAAATTCGAAAAAGTTGAAAAAAGCACAAGGGGAATTTTCACATTTGAAGAAAGCACCCGTTACAAGGCAAATTTTCACATTTTAAAAAGCATCCGTTACATGACGAACTTTTAATGCCTCAAACTTGGTGACTCGTTGCGTTCCTATTGCATTGAACGCAGGTGTACATACATATGTACATTTATGTCACGAAGAGAGAGAATAAGCCCATGCATATACCCCACTTGACCTAAATCCACAAGAAAGAAATTTTTTTTAACTTTTAATGCCTCAAAATTTTCTTATATAACTTTTTTAGCCTAAAACTCGAAAAAGTTGAAAAATCACCCGTTACAAGCGAATTGTCACATTTAAAAGAGCACCCGTTACAAGGGGAACTATTAATGCCTCAAACTTTTCTTAAATAGCTTTTGTAGTAAATATAAAATTCGAAAGAGTTGAAAAAAGCACCTATTACAAGGCGAATTTTCAGATTTTGAAAAAAGCACCCGTTACAAGGCGAATTTTCACAATTGAAAAAAGCATCCGTTACAAGGCGAATTTTCACATTTGAAAAAAACACCCGTTGCATGGCGAGTTTTCACATTTAAAAAAACGCCCGTTACAAGGCGAACTTTTAATGCCTCAAAATTTTCTAAAATAGCTTCTGTAGTCTAAAATTCGAAAGAGTTGAAAAAAACCAGTTACAAGGCAATTTTTTACATTTAAAAAAGCACCCATTACAAGACGAATTTTCGCAATTGAAAAAAAGCACCCGTTACAAGGCGAATTATCACATTTGAAAAAAACACCCGTTGCAAAGCGAGTTTTCACATCTAAAAAAGCACCCGTTACAAGGCGAGTTTTCACATTTGAAAAAGCGCCCGTTACAAGGTGAATTTTTACATTTTCAAATTGTTCTCACTATTATGATAACCAGCTTTTCAAACCAATCAAATTATACATATAACTGCAAATAACTTTACACAGCAGTGTAATTAAGCTCTCGCACGCATACATACATACATGAACAGAACGCTTCGCTCTGTGCAAACAAATGATCGAATAGCACATATATGTATTTGTATGTACATATGTGTGTATAAATTTTGCACGCGCTCAGCGAAATTTTTAACTAAATAACGAAATAAGCAATTGTTGTACTTATTACACCTCAGCAGACTATCCAGACACACATATACATACATACATACATACACTCGCATGGCACTAACTCTCTAATGTTACCGCTTTCGCGAGCAACACTCACTCATATTGACCAAAAATATATCAATTACTCGCAGACTTCTTGGCAGTGCTGCGTTCAACTCAGCTGTCAGCGGTTATCAACGACAAGCACCCAAGAATTGATAAGCTTTTCGACGAGCATTGAAAACATTTTCAAGTGTTTTTAGAGAGCAGAAAACGCCTTCACAGTCATGCATAAGTGCATACACCTAATCAATTGTTTTAGAAATCAACAATACCACCAGTTGCTCAAAAGTAGTTGACGCCTTCGAATGCAAAAACTGCGCGAAAGTGCAAAATTTAAGAGCAAATTTCTAGAAATGTGAAATTTTAACAAAGTGAAGAAAGCAAAAAACAAAAACTCAGAACAAATAAAAATACAAATAAAAAACTCAAAACAAATAAAAGTAAAAATACAAATAAAAAACAATGCCGCTAACAAATAAGAATAAGTGTGTGAAACGGCGCGATGTAGTAGAAAAAATATTTAAAACACCAAATCTGCAGGGATTCTATGAAGAACTGAACACAGCCGAAATGCTGGACCACAATGATATAGGCTATAGCGTTGGCCTACAACTGAAACCAGCCGACAATTTAACGCTGATGAATTTCAACTGTGAATGGGAAAAAGATCTCAAAATAAGGCCCTTAACGCCCCCCATAGGTGGGAGAAGTAGTAAGAGCAAAATTCAACTGTCGGCCGGTTGGTGTCCTTTGCTGGCCAAATTGGCCAGTATTGAGACAAATGAATATAAGATCGATATAAGACCAGATCAAAGGCAGAGTCGCCTGATGTTAAGTGCAGCAGAAGTGGCAAAAGTGACAGAAGTGGCAGAAGTAACAGAAGAAAGCGAAGAAGCATACAGCGCCTTAGTAGCAGCTCCAGATACCACAAGAGTATCCTTTCAAATCACAAGAACATTACAAAGCTGTGCCCTGCAAGTGGGCGTGTACGGCAGGCAGCCAGCTGCAATAGCTCAACACGAAAAGTTAGCAAAATTAAGTTTCAAGGTCAAGCAAGATCTCAATGTGCGAGTGTGTGAAGAATATAGAGTTCCCATTGACACCCACGTATTTGAAAGCTTGCTTACCTTATACCGCTGTGATATGTATTTGGCGAATATTGAACGGCCTTTGCGTAGTTTAATCATAGTTGAGCATAAAAAATCAGCCCACGACCAACCCGTTAACGCCTGTGCCATCGTGGGCGCGTCTAATGACAAAGCCATACAACAACGGCACCCAGTGACTTATTCGTCACCTAAATTCGTACCAAAATGTAAGTTTCCAATAAATATAAATTAATCAATAGCAATCAAGCGACAAGCCAAGTGTGTCAATAATGGAGTTAGAATAAAAGTATTATGGAAAATAACAACAATAACAATAACAACAATCATCGGAAAGTATCATAACTACTTCAACAATGACAATCAATTGATAAATACGGCATAGTATTTGTCATTAAGTTTTCTTGACTCATGCTGCGGCATACTTTTAAACTCATGTTCTTATGCATATATAGGGTTTTCCAATAAGAGCGTGTCGAAATAGAATTAGAAAAGAGAATAGAATAGATAATAGAATTTTTTTTTGTTATTTTAAAGATTTGCACTTGTTTTCGAAGTGATAGTAGTGCGGTGAATTATCCAGTTTTAACTTTTTTTATTTTTATTTTTATAAGTATTTTTATAGAGCATTCTACAACAAAAACAATGTAACTCAAAGCTCTTAAACTTTTTACAAAATTTTAAAAAATTTACTGTATAGGGTATTCGATAGGGGCGGATCGTAATGGAACTAAATGACTTGTTCTTATTTTAAAGACCTACACTTGTGCTCAAAATAATAGAAGCGCGACGAATTATCCAGTTTAAGTTATTTTTTTTATATTAGCTTTTTTATGTTTTTATAAAACCATATCGCTCAAAGCGACTGGGTACAAAATTTACAAAAATGTATTAAGTTCTTTAAAAGTTAATGAGTTTCAAAATTCCTAATTTTTTATTCAGCAAAAAAGCAAAAACAAAAAACATCAAAATTTCCAACTTTTTATTCAAATATTTTTTTCTGGGTAAAGAAAATTTACAAAAGTTGAACAGATTAAAAAAAAACACAAACATCAAAATTTCCAACTTTTTATTCAGAAATATTTTTTATGGGTATAAAAAATTTACAAAAATTGAACAGATTCCAAAAACAAAAACCAAAAAAACACAACATTCAAAATGTCCAACTCCTTAGTCAGAATTTTTTTTCGGGGTATAGAAAATTTACAAAATGAACAGATTTAAAAAAAAGAAGAAAACAACATCAAAATTTCCAACTCTTTAGTCAGAATTTTTTTCGGGGTATAGAAAATTTAAAAAATGAACAGATTTATATTAAAAAAAAGAAGAAAACAACATCAAAATTTCCACCTTTTTAGTCAGAATGTTTTTTCGGGGTATAGAAATATATAGAAATTGTACAGATTTCAAAAACAAAAACCAAAAAACGTATAAAAATTTCCAACTTTTTAGTCAGAATTTTTTTTCTGGGTATAGAAAATTTAAAAAATGAACAGATTTAAAAAAAAGAAGAAAACAACATCAAAATTTCCACCTTTTTAGTCAGAATGTTTTTTCGGGGTATAGAAAATTTACAAAAATTGAACAGATTTTAAGAAAACAAAAATTTACAAAAATTTAACACATTTCAAAAAAAAGAAGAAAAAAAGCATCAAAATTTCCAACTTCTTATTCAGAATTTTTTTCCTGGGTATAAAAAATTTACAAAAATTGTACAGATTTCAAAAACAAAAACCAAAAAACGTATAAAAATTTCCAACTTTTTAGTCAGAATTTTTTTTCTGGGTATAGAAATTGTACAAAAATTGAACAGATTTGAAAAAAAGAAACAAACCACAAACATCAAAATTTCCAACTTTTTATTCAGAACATTTTTTTATGGGTGTAGAAAATTTACAAAAATTGAACAGATTTCAAGAAAAATAAAAGAAAAAACATTAAAATTTCCAACTTTTTAGTCAGAATTTTTTTTCGGGGTAAAGAAAATTTACAAAAATTGAACAGATTTTAAGAAATCAAAAATTTACAAAAATTGAACAGATTTTAAGAAAAATAAAAGAACAAACATCAAAATTTGCAACTTTTTATTCAGATTTTTTTTTCTGGGTATAAAAATTTACAAAAATTGAACAGATTTCAAAAAAAAAAAATCAAAATTTCCTACCTAATTCAGAATTTTTTTTCTGGGTAAAGAAAATTTACAAAATTTAACAGATATCAAAAAAAGAAAAAAAACAAACTTGAAATTTTCCAACTTTTTATTCAGAATTTTTAGAAAAATCTGGGTTGATGCAAGTTTCATATGATTTAAAATTCTCGTTGATTTTTGACAATTTTTTTTCGCTTATTTTCTTCTATATAAAAGACTTCCGAACATCTGCATTACATCGAAAAAATGCACAACATCGTATAAAATAAATTGTCAAAAATGAATTAGATTCTTGAGCGACTTCAAACCCGCACTTTGTTATACTCAAATTTGATGGGCTATAAAACCACGTATCCAAAATTTTTCCAAAAATTCTTAATTATTGATTTTTTCCCTTTTTTGTTTTTAAATCTGTTAAATTTTGGTACATTTTCCACAAACTTTGAAGCGTTGAGTTATATAGTTTTTGTTGTAGTATGCTTTTATAAAATCAGAAAAAGTAATACGAAAAAATTCAAAACTTAGTAATTCGTCACACTACTCTTATTTAAACACATACGCATATGCCATTCTGGGTAGCGACTTCGCAAAGTGGCACGGATCCACCAATTTTTCATGCCTCTGCTGTGTAGATCTGATTGAATTTGGTCAAAAACCTGGATTATCTTGAGACTAAAAAGGCTGCGATTGATTGCGGCGTACTGGCTTCATAAGACGCAATAACGGAGAGTCTACCGGGGTTAAATCACACAGTCTCGATGGTAACTTCACTCCACCTCTGCAAGCTATAACCAAAACCTCAAATCGTTTGAATAATAAAGTTGGATCCCTCGCACATGAGCTGCTGAATTATGTGACTTGTCTTGATGATTTAGCATGAGTGACTAAATAATAAACAACAAATTTGACAGACAACGCCAAAATAACTTGACTGTCACAGCCTGCCCATATCTATCTGTTCCTATTGGAAAACCTTATACAAATGTGTGCACATTGGAAGTCGTAAATTATAGCCTACTTCAGTGTGACGTTGTGCTCGATTATTTTGATATATAATTTCCCGCTCATGTTGACATATGACTTTTCGTTTTATCTCAACTGTTTGCCAAAGAAATATTAAATATTTACCTGTGTCTCTTTGAGTACTCGAGAACTTAAAATAACAACTTTTGCTTAATAATTCATAAGATATTATTTGTGTATGGCAACCTCAAGTAAATGTTTTAAAATCAGGAAATTAGAAATTGGTGCGTTCACTTTGTTGAGTTCAATACCTAAAGCAAGCAAATAAAAAAAAACTTAGAAATTTGAAAATTATATATTTTTAAAATTTTTAATTTAAACAAAAGTTTAAAATAATATGTTTTTTAATTTACAAATTTTGTTTAATAATATTTTTTCCTCCTTAAGCTCAATACTCAAAGCAAGAATACCAAATAAAAAATGTATAATTTTTGATTTTTTAAATATCTAATTTCAATTTTTTTTTAATTCAGAATTTTTTTAATTTAGAATTTTTTTATTTTCGATTTTTTTTAAATTTAGAAGTTTTCTTTAATACAATTTTTTTTTTCTCAAACCAATGCTCTTGAACCGTCCTCTATACTCTAAATTATATTCGGAGACCAAAAGTAGGTGATCTTCATCTAGCAGCGAAATGTTGGGCATTATAGTTAGCCTTGTTTTTTTTTTTTTGAGAGCTACATTGAGTGATCTACATATTTGAGCGTTCTATAAAAAAATAAAATAAATAATTGGCGCGTACACTTATGTTAAGTGTTTGGCCGAGCTCCTCCTCCTATTGGTGGTGTGCGTCTTGATGTTGTTCCACAAATGTAGGGACCTACAGTTTCAAGCCGACTCCGAACGGCAGATATTTTTATGAGGTGCTTTTTCAGGGCAGAAATACACTCGGAGGTTTGCCATTGCCTGCCAAGGGGCGACCGCTATTAGAAAAATGTTTTTCTTTAATTTTGGTGTTTCACAGAGACTTGAACCTACGTTCTCTCTATGAATTGCGAATGGTAGTCACGCACCAACCCAGACAGACTAACCTGAATTAAATAACTATAGCCTAGGATTTATTGAAAGTTTTAACATTTTATGTGCTTTTTATGTAATTTAAAATTTTTGAAATTTTAAAAATTAAATTTTTTTTATGAAAATATAGTTTATTGACCTACAAAACCAATATAAATAATATACAAATTTCACACTTTAAGCAAATTAAAAAAAAAATTCAACAAATTTGTTTCAACATTTCACACCTTTTAAACATAATTTTTGGAAATACACCGGGCATGCAGTTTTATAGCCTATCGAATTTTAGTGTAATAAAGTAAAAGTTCACAGCAGCTCAAAAATCGCGTCTATTTTCGACATTTTCCAGCGGTATTGTGCATTGTTCCCCTATAGCGATTGCTGGATTATTTTTATATAAATAAATAAATAAAACACATTTTAGTTTTTAAGGCATCCTTCGCAACCCACCGGCTATAAAGCACATTCATACAAGGTGATATCACTAAGGCAGCTGGGTTTTTTTTTTTTACTTTCTTGCGCTTTGGTATTTTAATTGTCAAAATGGCTTCCTTATTTGGTTTTGCTTTGCTTATTTGTTTATATTATGAATAAAATGATATTCAAAATTCGAAAAGTAAAAAAATAAAATACGCGCAAATGTTTTTGTTGCTGCTCTAGTGCCACCATCTTATACGTATTCGCCTTTGTCTATTAATGGTGGTAGAACCAGTAGACCAGTTGATCTATTTTGTTTTTTTGTTTTTTCTTTAGCCGTGTACATTCTAATGTCAGCACAAAACATAAATAACGAAACATATTACTTACACTCAAATGTGTAATTTGAAAATTAAAATTTTATAATGAATTCAGATTCAAAATGATTTTTATAAATAGTTAAAATAAAGGGAAAGTTCGCAATTTGTTTTAAATAAATAAATCAATTCTTTGTTTTCCGCTTTCACGTGACATTCTATGTAGTCTGCAAAGTGTTTCTATTGGTTTAATGTCACCACCTTTACTGAAATCGTCCAACGCGCACCAATTTTTCCAAGCGAAAATATTCATGTGAAATATCAATTCCTTTTTTCTAATTTTTATTTGTTCTGCTTCGGTTTCTACCGTTACTGTGCGACCAGGCGGTTTTCAAAAGTTTCTCTGCCTTTTTGAAATAACCATGCCCATTTTTTTACAATTTCATATGCACATTTTTCTTAATTTTCAACAAAAGTAGTGTCTTTTTTTTTTTTTTTGAAAGTAATAAAACTAAATATGAAGTGCAGTGGAACTGAAGAAGCGAAGAATGACATCTCAGCACACCTTCATTCAAAAATCGTTCGTGTTCTATTTTTTTAAGCTGCTAATGCTCTTGAAGTCTTTCTCTTAGACCGCCAAGAGTTTTGCTTACATTTCCAGACATCTATTTGAGGAAGACACAGACGCAGAAGGTTCGGCAGAGCAACACGAGGATTTCTCCCACATGAGCCTTGCCAGCCGCTTTCTCCTTGCCCTCTCACTCTCACTCTTAGATTTCCCGGCTTCCTTGGGGTCGTGCCGCCCCTGCAGTGACCTTACAACGCAAGCCCTCCGAAACTGGGAAACGATTCTTTGTCTCTGAAGAAGAGGATATTGCGACAGCAACCCGCGTCTTCTTCAGGATGCACTCTCGCTCATATAATTGATAGACTTCGGTAATGGTTTGGAGCCTCCAGACTCCATGCTCCTGCCGCCGAAGCGTGTGGATTGCCACTTGTGTTGGTTCCACCTGGAGCAATGACCCTGGTGTTGGCCGGTTTTAGTTCGGGACTCCTCCCTAGCCAGTTTGATTCGCGGATGACACCCTGATTCTATACCAAATTTGAGTCATCACACGAGTGTTGGAACCTAAGCCAACTGAGAAGGTCACTCGTATGATGCTAGGGCTTCCCTATAAACCACCTGAGATGCGCCTGTTGGGAGATCAGGCAACTCCTCACGGGCTATTTGAGGTAGATATTCAACAGATTTTCCAAAATTTTTCAATTGCTATTACCAAGAAAAGAAAGGAGATCTATGCTGAAGCTTTCATCCTCCATCAAAGTTGGTGTTTTAAAAACATATAACATTCCACATTTTCGGGGAATGCTGATGAAGTGACAGTTTTTAGCCGGCCATGAATTCACGTCGTTCGGAATTCGTAGTTCGGGTAACTTAGAACCGACTATCGGAGAAATGATCCTACTTTAGTGTAGGCTTAGGAAATTTTAGTAAACTGCTACATATAAAATCACAAGAGTTGGGTAAGCGAATGCGACACTCAAAATGCTATGCAAAATATAAAGTTCAATTTCACGATGGGATAAATGGGAATATACCTGTTTAATAGAAAGTCCAATAGTCGTTAATAAAATCAACTATTATTATATTTAGCCACGCAAATAAGCGATGATGCGACTATGAAAATAATTAATGAGTAAACATCATAAAATATATTTAGCTAACCTTGCGAAGGCCGCGATTTAGACAAAGTATATTAGTATTTCTTAGTGTTCATTATCAAGTTTGAAATTATGATAAACAGTGTGGTAAAACTTCTTATCATTTTACGTCATTAATTCATTAAAATTTCTTTTAACTCCTCAGAAGATAATAACAAAAAACTAGTAAAGAGTTTTGTTTATTTTCAAAGTAAAACCAATTGTCTGTCTTTTATAAAACTTTGTCTGATAAGATAATCAGTTATGATGTGTGAAACACTTAATTTTCGAACTTGAAATCTGACAAGTGTCAACAAGTTCTACCACGGACTAAGTAGACAAGTGAGCTGTTAAATCAGCACCCAACAAACGATATTCAGAGGTTGCTCTCTCAACTTGCCCCTAATATTGGACGGCGCAGGAGCATGGATGATGACATCAAGAGAGGTGGCGGCTCTTTGCCTGTTAACGATGGCGATTACGCTGCCGTTTAAAGTACTGTATGAGCTTTACATGCACTCGGATTTTCTCCCAACAAGAGAAAGAATTCCCTTGCTATATTTAGCTCAGTCAAAGCAATTGGCGCAGGTGCGGCCAATCAACAAAAAGAAGAAGCTTAAAGAGAGATCTTCCCTTTCGGGATCTTATTGAGATCACAAACATCCTATTATACGCGCTTAATGTGACATAACATTGTTGTGGTAATCTGTGGACTTCACTACCTTCATACAATCTGCTAAAAAATTTAGAGAGCGCTAACAAGAGTCTGAGACTCTTAAGTAGTATGTGCCAAGAATGATAGATGGTCAGGTTTGACCAGGATTGCCAGTAAAATTGTGAGAGTAACTTCGACTGCCACGTTATCGGGTTGGTTGGTTGGTTTGAAGTGGTGATTCACAAAAAATCTAATTAGCGCTTCTGCATCATTTTGTTGCCACATCCTCGTCGCCAACATATTATACGGGTTATTCCTACGCGACTATATCCAGCCAGCTCTCGGTTTGCCAAAAATTAACATTTTCGCCTTCCATAGGGCAGAGCATTCGCAGAGGAAGTGGAAGACACAATCTTTCTTCTCCGGTTGATTACAACTCTGACAGTACAAATACCCATTTTGGCTGCTTGCATTTTGTGCTATGGGCCAGAAGCCAATTATTACTGCTGTGAGTCTGCAGGCATCCCTTCGTTTCATATTATATTTATCATCATATTTATGTCGTCTAATCCCTCTTTCTGCAATCTACATTTCGTAGATACTTTGAGGAAATTGCATTCTTGATTGCATCCAGTACTGTGAATACCAATTCTGAAAGAACGTTATTCATGGCAGATCCCCCTCCCTTACCAGATCGTCCGCTTTTACGTTTCCTTCAATATTCCGATGTCCCGGGACTCAGATTAAGGTACCGTTGTGGTTTACGCTTAAGGTGGTAAGGCTATTTCTGCTTTGTTCCGCAGTTTAGAGGTTATTGTAGCCGAATCCAGTGCCTAGATTGCAGTTTGGCTATCCGAAAGAATGGCAATATTATCCTTAAAAGAGAAGTATGCAATTAGTAGCATCTAATCCCCTGCCCATGTTGGCACTACTTCCGTCTGAAAGACACTGCTAGTATTCTGCCGCGTATTTGATGTTGTAATCTCTTCCAAGCGCTTTCCACCAAACAACCGATCCGTATAATAAAATTGGTAATATAACCGCCTTGTACAACCATAAAATATACTAGTAAATACATAGGTATATAGTAAATAGGTGAAATTTTTACATCTTTCGAATATTGCAATATTGCAACTGGTGCTATTATATTGATCGGCACTGTAAGTTGAAGATCCCATCTTCTTCCATACGCTTGCGGGCATATCGAGTACTCGGCAAAAGAATTCTGTCCGTTCATTTCGACAGTCAGACGTTGTTGTTCAGACAGCAACGAAGTAACATGGGCGGGGACTGTGTAGATTTTCTTCGTATATCACCGACACAATCTCAAAGTTTTTTTCGCAAACGAACCGCTGTCACGATGCCGCTTATGCCAGCCCATCAGCTGATTCCTTTAAAATCGAGTATTCATTTTCTTCAATATTCTTTACTATCGTTCACAAATTTTAACACCCCGCGTTCGTTATCGTTTCAGTAAAAAATATGATTTAATATACTTCTACGAGATCTTTTTTAGAGACCGATAGAGCAGAAAAATATTTCCCCGCTTTATATTCTGGGAAAAATTTCATAACTTACAAATTATTGTCCTGGCCAAGACACATTCATTAAAGGTAATGGAACTAGACCAACAACAACGTTTTAAAATATATAACTAATTGGCGCGTACGCACCTGTAAGGTATTTGGCCGAGCTTCTCCTCCTATTTGTAGCGTGCGGCTTGATGTTGTTCCACAAATGGAGAGACCTGCAGTTTTGAGTCGACTCCGAACGGCAGATATTTTTTTATGAGAAGTCTTTTCTTAGCAGAAATGCACTCGGAGGTTTGCCATTGCCTGCCGAGGGGCGACCGCTATTAGAAAAAAACTGTTACTACCATTTTGGTATTTCATGGTACGGAGATTCGAACCTATACACTCCCGAGTGGTAGTCACGCACCAACCCCTTCGGCTACAGCGGCAACATTAGAAATGTCATGACGAAAAAAATTAGGAAGGAAAAAGAAAAGAACGATCTGTGTTGCACAGTAGACATGAAGGTTGTGCTAGAAGCATACGACGATGGTGCGAATAGAGCGGCTTATCGTCAGTTCATTGTATTCTGACATCCGAATGCTTAGAAAAAAACAAAGCAGCTGGTCTGCCGATACACCTATAATAAAGGGTGGTTAAGTTTAAAGGGCCGATGTTGACTTTGAATAAAATACAATTTTTTTAAGAAATTATTGTCAGCTTTCATTATTATGATAATATTGGTATGGCTCAATTAGGTATGGAATAAAATATCGGCCAAATGACCGCCGCGGCCCCTTCGGCACACCTCCATCGGATGGTCCAAATTTTCGATGACGTTGAGGCATAATTGAGGTTCTACGCCGTTAATGTGCCGAATTATCTCATCCTTTAGCCCTTGAATTGTTGCTGGCTTATCGACGTACACCTTTTCTTTCAAATAACCCCAAAGAAAGAAGTCCAATAGTGTCGTTGACGTTTAGGTGTGGTTCATTCAACATCGGCCCTTGAAATTTAACCATCCTTTATATTCGTCTTAGCTCTGACCAAGGTACAATTATTGAAGGTGGTGGCACTAGACCAACAACAATGTTTTGTTTTCGTTTCATTGTCACGGCAAGGTATTGGCGAAGTAGAAAACAAAAAATTTAATCGCCTTGGATTTATTCTGTACTGACAGCTACTTGGACACAGCGAACGAAAAAAAAAACAAATCAGCTGATTTACCAACACCACCTTTAACAGATTCGCCTTAGCTCTGACGTTAATTTTCTTCAAGGTCAAGCAACCCTGCAGTTTCTGCCAATGAGTAAGCCTTTTGTTGTCATAGCTGAAAAGTAAATTTTTCGAAATTGTATTAAAAAACCAAAACAAATATTTTAAGAAATCACTTCAAAGCGTAGCAAATTTGTCAGCAGTCAATGAACGAAAATATATATTTAGAAATTATATACCTACCATTACACAATATGGTAGCGATTCTACAAATGTTCCACGTAATATATAGCTCCTACAAAATAAGTAAGTGCAGCCCACCTTCATACCTGCCAACACCCGCGCTCAAAGTCACTTAATACCAAATTTGTAATCAATTCTTTTTCCTCCTTTCACAGGCCAAATGCTCATGAAATGGCTAATTTCATCTCTGCAACAGTCTGGCAACAATCTCAACGAACAAGACTTGAATAACCTAACAATGCAGTATTGTAACAATTTGATAAATGTGGGTGTGTTAAAGCAGATTTCCGAGGAAACGGATATCAAAAACTTCAGTGTAAGTATTCGAATGGAATGAGTGTTGAATGAGTTGCAGAAGTTAATATCCTTAGACTTCCTTTAAAGTCTAACTGTAGCAAACTTTAGTGCATATTAATTGCTGTCCAGTCCCAGTCTGCCACCAAAACTACAAGTAAAATGTTGAAAATGGTAGCGAAAAAAAAACACAACCATTACTTCCTACCACAAATTAAAAATTGATATTCCAACGTTCAGTGACTTTTGCCACTGCACACTCAGGAAACTTAAGAAAAAAAATGTCTTTTTAAAAATTAAAAAACTTATGAACTCCTCCAAGGTGAGTGGACTAAAAGAGTTACACAAAAAACAAAACGAAATTCCTTTGCTCAAGCAGAAATGCAACTAAACTTTTTTGAGTACTTTAGAGTTGTTAAGGCGCGCCGCCACCAACCAACTTGCTTGCCTTCGAGTGTTTTGCACTTCCCACAGCGCCTCCAATCCATGCCAACCGACCATTCGTAGGACAGTGCAGCACGTATCCGTCGTAGTGCACAGCAGCAGAATTGTGACAGCTAAGCGCGCAGAGAAACTTATGGGTTTTAGGTTGAAGAATCGCCCCGGCGAACGGAAGCAGTCACAACGGATATGAAAGGCTTGACGTGGTTGACACCGTTGTTGTTGCTGCCGGTGTTGTTGTTATTAAGAGTCATTAGCCACTGTGCCCAGTTTCGAGTGTAAATTTTTTTCTTTTTTTTTTTGCTGTGTTTTATGCTGCTTTAAATTTTTTCTTTTTATTTCTATTTATTTTGCTTTGCATCTTTTTATTTCGCTTTTTGACTATTTTGCCATGCAAATTCGTTGAATGCAACGCTACGTAATCAAATTCAATGCTTTCTAACTTGAATGTGGTTTTGAAGTTCGTTCTGCTACGTCGCCAAATATTTGTTAAAGATTTCTATGCCGCTTCTCTTGCACAAGTCTGCACTGACTTTCGGCAAAATGTTGTAATTTCTATTCTGTCAAGATCTTCATTTCTAAGGATTTTTTTTTCCTCAATGTTGGCGCGCTGGTATGCGTTGATGATTTCTTCAAATTTACGCAATTCGTAAAGTGCATTGCCAGACAGTGTGCAAATTTTAAACTGGACAGTAAATAAAGGCCGACAGCTGAATGAATGCGCAATTATGAAAAAACCTCGCAGTTTACTCTTTATTCACTTTAAAAATCAAAGAAAAAAATAGAAATTTAATGAAAAGTTTCAAAGTAATGGTAAGATTTATCACCGCGGTATGCCTAACGGTGGTTAAAAACTCTGTGAAGTTTGAGAAAAACCACTAGCAGAGAATTAACTCAAGCCAGACATTCGCTTGTATTTGCGATTCGCCGTCAGCTGTTGGTTTCTAAAGTTGTCTGTATTTGTTAAGGAAACGAGAGTTCTGCAAAGTTCACGCTTTTGGGGCTTGTTTTTTTGCATTTGTTATCTACAAAGTATTTACTTGAATTATTACAAAAGATATTTATAAGTAAAGTAAAACTCGAAAATTTTCCAGCTGCAAGAATGAGGAGAGGGAGAGTCTGTCAGACATCTTCTTTGTCGCTGTGCCGCGAGGCATTCCTCTAGGTTTAGATACTTTGGCTTCTTGAATGATGCTGTTGACCTTAGTGAGTCTAAGTGAGTGGTTTAAATGCAGACTACCACTTCCACCTACCTACGGTGCATGTCATCTGGCATAGAGACCAAAATGTGAAAACCAATATATCTCTAAAACCAATTAACCCAGGGAACCTAAACTTGGCACGAATGCATAAATTGTAACGGGTAGTTAAGTTTCAAGAGCCAGTGTTGATTTTGAATAAACTACAATTTTTTTAGTAAATTATTATCATTTCTCTTTATTATGATAATATTGGTATGGCTCAATTACATATGTATGGAACAAAATATCGGCAAAAAAAAACCGCCGCGGCCTCAGCGGCACACCTCCATCCGATGGTCCAAATTTTCGATGACGTTTGGGCATAATTGAGGTTCTATGAAGTTAATGTGCCGAATTATCTCATCCTTTAGTTCTTGAATTGTTGCTGGCTTATCGACGTACACCTTTTCTTTCAAATAACCCCAAACAAAGAAGTCCAACGGTGTCAAATCACATGATCTTGGCGGCCAATTGACATCGCCGCGACGTGAGATTATTCGGTCATCAAATTGTTCGCGCGAAAGAGCCATTGTTTCGTTAGCTGTGTGACAAGTGGCACCGTCTTATTGAAACCACATATCGTCCACATCCATATCTTCCAATTCGGGTCATAAAAAGTTTGTTATCATCTCACGATAGCGAACTCTGTTCACAGTAACTGCCTGACGGGGTTCATTTTGGAAAAAATACGGCCCAATGATGCCGCCGTCTTATAAACCGCATCAAACAGTCACTCTTTGTGGGTGCATTGGTTTTTCGGCAATCAACCAAATGGCCCAAATGCGGCAATTCTGCTTATTGACGAATCCGCTGAGGTGAAAATGTGACTCATCACTTAAGATGATTTTCTTCACGATTGTGTATCTTTTCATGGTTCGAATTGAGTTAGTCAGAAATACACTCGTAGGCTTGCCATTGCCTGACGAGAGGCGACCGCTATTAGAAAAAACGTTTTCTTTATTTTGGTCTTACTTCGAAATTTGAACCTACGTTCTCTCTCTGAACTCCGAATGATAGTCACGCACCAATGTTGACCGCAATTCGTAATTCGGCCATCCGTAAACGCCAATTTTGAATAACTCACTGGAGGACTTCAGTCGGTATCTCGTGAATAAAAGTCCAAAAGTATGATATCACACGATCTTGGTGGCCAATGCACTGGTCCGAAACGAGAGATAAATTATTTGATGGACAAGTATGGCTGTATGGCAAGTAGTGCTATCCGCCGTTTTGTCGGAACAAAATGTTGTGGAGATCACAGACTTGAATTTCCGGCATCAAAGGACCCTTTATCATGGCACGATAGCGTTCGCCATTTGCTGTTACATTGGCGCCAGCGTCGTCGTCGATGATTCTTCTAGCCCATAGGCCGCATGGATATAATGGCTGTTGTTGAATGGTTTCGGGTTGCTCTTCTGCCCAAATACGACAATTTTAAGCCAAAAATGGGCCTCATCGCTGTACAGTATAAGTTTGCTTGTGCGCGCAATGAACACTTTTTATGGAGCGTCGATTTTCCTAATAAAGGTTGTCAAAAAAGTCTTGCGGTATTTTCATTGAATTTTCAATTGTTCATAAAATTGGTTATAATAATGCGATTTAAGTCAAATATGCGCCGTTTTGTTCGATGACGAGTTCCCAACGAGATGCCAATAATGCCCTTCTTATAGAAGCTCGCTTCCCTATTGTCAAAAAACTCGGAGAGCCAATTTTCACAGGACTCTCTTGTGGGCAACTTCCGACTACCAAGCTCGTTCGCCATGGACAGAAATCACTTGGTGCGAGATCCGGACTATACGGTGGATGTAAAAGAGCTCCCGGAGCTTCTGGCGCGTCACCAAAGATGTGTGTGGCCTGGCGTTGTCCTGATGGAAGACAATTCGGCCTCTGTTGATCAAAGATGGCCTCTTCTGCATGAGTACTGCATTCAAGCGGTCCAGTTGTTTGCAGTACAGGTCCGAATTGAGCGTTTGGCCATAGGGGAGCAGCTCATAGTGGATGATTCCCTGCCAATCCCACCAAACAAACAGAAGAACCTTCCTGGCCGTCAATCCAGGCTTGGCCACCGTCTGGGCAGCTTCACCGCTTTTCGACCACGACCGTTTGCGCTTCACGTTGTCGTAAGTGACCCACTTTTCGTCGCCAGTCACCATCCGCTTCAAAAACGGGTCGATTTTGTTGCGATTCAGAAGCGATTCGCATGCACCCATACGGGCAAAAATGTGTTTTTGCGTCAAGTCGTGTGGCACCCATAAATCGAGCTTCTTTTTGAATCCAAGCTTCTTCAAATGGTTTATAACGGTTTGATGACTCATGCCCAGCTCTTGGCCGATGCTACGGCTGCTACTATGCCGGTCTCTATATCGCAATTTTCGACGACAGGCCTTCCGGACCGTGGCGCATTTGCGATCACCTCTGCACCATAACGAAAACGTTGAAACCATCGTTGTGCGGTGGAAATGGAAACTGTATCGGGTCCATAAACTGCATAAATTTTATTGGCAGCATGAGATGCATTTTTGCCTTTATGGTAGTAGTACTGTGAAATATGCCGTCTTTTCTCTTTATTTTGCTCCATTTTTGCGACGCTATAACTCACGAACGACTAAAAGCAAACAACAATTAATCAAACACGTGTTAGCACGTGAAAAGAGCTTTCCAAAAAGCTCTAGCGTGAACCGATGCGACGAATACAACTAGAACTACGCACTTGCAAAGACAAGCTTGCGGAAATACCGCAAGACTTTTTTGACAACCTTTACGATGGTGGTACGATTTGTAATCGTTGTTGATGCGGTGTAAGCCTTTCCATGATGAAATGTCAATGAATACTGAAAAAAAATTATGTATTTAGTTTCACAGTAGTCACGCGTGATCTGTCAAAAAGCAAAACCTATTGGAAAAAGTACCTCCAATCTGATCACCTTTTACAATTTACCCAAGCTTTAAAAATCGACAAATCCACGTAATATCTTTTGCATTTGGACAATTAAAGAAAGGTAAATTAGGTTCGGAACGAGCTTTTATATACCCGCGCACAGTTTAGTAAAATTAATTTGGGCTGGGTGTTGATATTTGAATCAAACAAGCAATGGCCCTTAAAGCTTGTAAACAGCTATAACAGATGGACAAAGGGAAATTTAGTCTTAACATATACTAAAGAAATTGGCGCTGTTTCTATCCGAACTCAATAATATCCATGTCGAATCTAAATAATATGGAGAGCAACAGATATGCAAAGTTTAGACTTGATTCATAAAAGTGGCCGTGGCGTCGTATTTCTTTTTTTGTGGGTTCATGAATTTCTCCAAATCGAAGTAATTTTGTTTCGTTTAGAAAAGTTTTTTTCAACTAGTTTTTTTTTTAAATTACCGTTAAATGACAGGTATACAAGAAATAGCTTATATTCTAAATTTTATTAAAATGCATATAAAATATAAACTTTAGCTCGACTTATCGTGCGCACGGGCTAAAGGCATGTACACTTATGGACATACCTAAAAATAGGTGTACGACACTTTGACAACTTTTGCCTATTTTACTTTTGTTTATTTAATGTATTTTAAGTTTTTATAAAAGCTGGTCGTGTAATACAACAAAAATATATAAGACGTTTTTTTCAAACTTTGTAGAAAAATTACGAAAATTCTGTAAATTTTCACAAAAATTTCAAACTTTTTAATCAGGATTTTTAGAATCATGTTTGGTACGCAGTCTTATAGCCCATGCAATTTTAGTAAGTAAAAAAGTTCAAGTTCCTAGTAGTTACTAAGTACGGTTGATTTTTGAAATTTTTTTCTGAGCCGTTTTATTCCATATAAAAAAGTGTGGGTGGAGTAGGCGGTAGATGGAGAAAATGCACAAGACCGCAACCGAAAAAAACTCTCAAAAATCAGTAACTTGACTTTGACATTTGAAACTTACTTAAAACTTACACTTTACAGTAATATTTGAAATTTGGAGAATTCTTATAAATTTTGTACAAAGGAGGAAACACGAGGAAACACAGAATCCCTCAACTAAGTCCAATTATGCTCAAGGGGAAAGCTCTTGTGATTTCGGAAGAAACCAAGTACTTGCTACATAGACAGGAAACTGACTTGGAAGTCAAACATCTTAGAAAGAGTTAGGAAAGCTAGCCTAGCTTTTTATGCCTGTAAGAGAGCTTTAGGTAAGACCTGGGGAATTATACCTAAGGTTGCTTATTGGCTTTACACTGCTGTCGTCAGACCCATTCTTCTATATGGAAATGTTGTCCGGTGGTGTGCTATGCAGAAAAAAAACCTATTCTAATTTATTGAATAAGGTGCAGAGATCAGCGGAATTAGCAATATGTGGCGTCATGAAAACCACGCCATACCTACATGGCTCTGGACATCATGCTACATCTGCCACCCCTAGATCTCTTCTGCAAATACTCAACGGCCCACAGTGCGGCCGATTCCCGAAAAGCTGGCCAAAACTCAAAAAATTAAGTAATTGATTCAAAATTTCTTACTCGGGGGTTGTCGGGGTCGCTGATTACGAATTTGATCCTAAAATTTTGAAAATCCACCCCCTTCCACCCCTATTGGCCACCCCCTCACGTGAAATAGCGTATATTCTAGAACGGGTTGGTGTCGAAATTCTGTCTGTACAAAATTCTAAAAACAAAATTCTGCTTTTTAAAATTCTGCTTTTTAAAATTCTGCTTTTTTAAAATTCTGCTTTTTTAAAATTCTGCTTTCTAAAATTCTGCTTTCAAAATTCCGTATTACAAAATTCTGTATTACAAAATTCTGTATTAAAATACAATGTTAACAATGTTAAAGAGGTAATGTAATTATTTAATTTATTATTATTATTATTTTTTATTATTATTCGAGATATTAAATAAAAAATAATAATAATAATTTTTTCTTCAGTTTCGATAGAATCCACAGTATTTTTGCGTAGAACTTCTTTTCGCGTGGGCGGCCTTCGGCCGCGCTTCAAAAAAATAACCCTCATCAGTCTGACTCCGGCTACGCAATCCACCGTATTTTTGCGTAGAACTCTTCTAAAAACAAACGAACAGCTGCGAAGAATTATTATAAAAAGAAATGAATTAAGTCACACTACATATTTAAAAAGAATTGCAAAAAATATTGTAATTGGCTAAACTAAAATATTGTTATCGCTTAAACATATCTATATTTATATGTATGTATATTTATGAATTAAATGTTTATTTTGTTACTTCTTGTATGACGAAAATCACAAAACTTGAATAAAGCAGAATTTTTCGCATTAAACATGCAGAATTTTGAAAAAGCAGAATTTTAGAAAGCAGAATTTTAAAAAGCAGAATTTTAGAAAAGCAGAATTTTAAAAAGCAGAATTTTTTTGCAATTTACAGAATTTTGTCATCCAGAATTTTGTAAAACAGAATAATGACACGCTCCCTTCTAGAACATAATCAAGATGCATGTAAATTTATATGTTTTCGGGGTCGCAAGGTAGCAAGTGGTAGCAGCTGAATCTTATTTTATTCAGTAACCATTACTTTTTTGAGTAACCTTTAATACGTTTCAAAGCAGCATATGACGGCGTTGTATTACTATACAGTTTGAAAACTCAAATTTTATAAAAAAAATTGCAAAAAATTTATCTACGTATTGCTGCAGCTAAAAATTTTGTGTCGAGGTATTGATATGTACTAAAGATTTCTCTAAAATGATTCCATTTGGTTTTGTTCAATTTACTCCATTACAAAATCTTTCAAATGTGTACAACTTTCACTATTCATCGACAGTAATACGATGCTCAAACGAAGGCCACGTTGCGACTGAAAATACAGAGGATACTTAGGGTACAGGACATTGCTATGAACGGTTTTCACTACTCAAGGCATTACTGTAGCCAACCCAAAGACAAAAAAAACTCTATCTAGAAACTTTTTTTTCGACTTTTGGCCAGCTTTTTGCCAGCACTGTGCGGTCTGGTCCGCTTTAAGGCTCAAAGCGAGCTCACAATGGAGGACTGTCATACATGGACATTCAACCATCTTAGACTCCTACACGGATATACCCAGTGACTGTGATTATCACCCTCCCATTCTTTGATTCGAAAGAAATTTCCTAATGAAAATCCCTTCTAGACTGGAATGGCTTGAAGAAGATTCAACACCCAATACACCCGTCAAGATCTACAAGGACGGATCTAAAATGGTCACCGGTGTAGGATCAGGGTTATTTTGCGAAGAGCTTTCTAGTAGTGAATCCTTTAAACTACCGGATCACTGTAGTGTTTTTCAAGCGGAAATAAACGCTATTCATGAAGCCTTAAAATGGCTAAGGATAAACAGAATATCATCAACGGATATCTGCATTCTATCGGACAGCCAAGTTGCCCTACGAGGCCTGGATGCATTCCAAACAACATCAAGGAGTGTCTTACGTTGTCGCTAATCTCTAAATGAGATGGCCAAGCAATATCGTATAATCTCATGCTGGGTTCCAGGCCACAGAGATATACCAGGGAATTGTAGGGCAGACCAACTTGCAAGAGAAGGTACCTGTATGCCAGACATAAGTAATTTTATGGAGATATCTCTCGCAACTTGTAAGCTTCTCATCAAGGACGCACTAATCAGTTCCGCAAATCAAAGATGGATTACCGTTAACACCTGTGAAATTGCTAGGCAAACATGGCCAATTAAACTTACGTCTGGCCAAGAGTATTATAAAACTGAGTAGACTTCAAATCAGGGCCTTAGTAGGGGCCCTCACAGGACATTGTCTCATGCTAGGAGACTAGGCGTTTACACTCATGATTTCTGTCGTAGCTGCAGAAATGAGGAGGAGCTGGAAATAATTCAACACCTTTTTTGCTCATGCTCAGCTCTAGCCAGAAGCAGGAACCGATTTTTAAAATCCTACTTCTTAACGAATATAGATAATCTATACACTTTAGGTATCAACAACCTTTTACGCTTTGTGAAAAGCTCAGGATGGTTCAATATGGAGAGGGAAATGTAACCCAGTCCCCGCGGCTCACAACGAGCCGATGGTCTAAGTGGCATCGTTGTCTCTATGTGCGATACGGCTGCCAAACCTAACCCAACCTTACCTTGTACAAAGTTTGAAACTTTGCTTTATATGGTTTTTGTTCTTTGAAATTTTTTCCGAGTAAAAAATTTGAAATTTTGTCGAATTCTTACAATTTTATACGAAGTTTGAGCTTTGCTTTATATGATAAGCTTATTCACCCCGGTGGGGTGACCTTTAATCCATTCAAAGCCTGAGGTAATGCTTAAATTCATCAAAAACCTCTGCATGGAGCGTGAATAGTCTAGTATACCAATAACAAAAGTGATTCCCTAATACAAATCCAGAATTGTTAGATTAATTCAATTACAAAAGTACTTATAAGTAGTAGGATGAGTCCACATAATTACTTACCAAGTAAAAGTCAACAACAACTACATATTAAAGCATATTTTATTTAGTTGCAAATCAGAAATTTCTCATTCAGATGCATAGTTCAAACTTTCCTAATCTTCTACAACTTCCACAACTACACAAATTGTTTTTCTTTCAATGCCTTACCGCCTGCTTAACGCATTTTGCGCTAACTTAATCGAGTGGTCAAGCAATGAACTTAATAAATCAAATGACAGGTGACTTCACGCCAATTGAATCTGCAAAAATAATTACCAAAACGTGTTCTATGAGCTTTTCAACGGACTTTTTGTTTTATCACCGTTAAGCGTCACGTAGCAGAAATAGAAAAACAGCAAAACTTTATTCACCACTGCTGGCTAAAGAAAGTACGAGTAGAATTACGAAAGGAAGAGGAGAGCCGGAGAAACAAGAACATAAAATCTGATCAAATTTAAGCTCACTTGATAAGGTGCAGCAAAAACTATGCAAAAGCGGGCTGAGGTAAATTTTCCCACGAAGAATACAGGAAAAGGTAGCGGCGCTATGTCATCATGGATGTCAACTAAAGGCAAGCCTGTCACCCTTTATCCTAGTAGAGTATTTTTAAACTGACTAAAAGGAAGTAAAATAGAATATCTAGAGCTGCTATGATTAGACTGCTTGCTTCCCCTGTATTCAAGGGATATTTTATTAAAGCTCCATTCTTCTGAGAGGAGGTCACCACGAACTATTTTAGAAATAAAAACCCACTTATAATGAATCTTGTCCGAGGTAAGTTAAAGTTAGTGTTCAATCCAAAAGAAAAAGTGAGAATGAAAAGAGCAACACTGAGTTGGCAAGAGTGTATCCGTCATTCAGCAGCATGGAACAGAAATAGTCTTAGAAAAAGCCTTAGCCTTAGAAAAAGATGGCTCGAAGACGTGGAAGTTGATCTAAAAAAGCTAAATGTGCAACGATGGAGGGAGGTAGCCTTAGATAGTGACAGATAGCGTATGGTTGTGAATGAAGCAATGGTTTACCAAGGACGTGATGCTAAGAAGAAGAAGAAGAAGTGCTACGTTACTGGACCGAGCCAGACTTATAACCGGCATCATTTTTCAAAAAAGTACGCGAAATTTGTTATGTATTGTAGTTACAAGAATAACAACGACAACAACAACTAAGAGTATTCGGTGAAGTATTACCGTTAAGAAGGCTATAGAAGAAACATCTAAAGACAAATGCAAAGCATATTTTATTATAGAAGGAAACTAAAAGTCTGCAATAGCCAGACAAAGATGGTAGGCGCTGATTTTGAATATCAAAAAATAGGCAAGCTTTAAGATGGGTCCGTAAAATTGTATCAGTTGAGTCCATAAGTTCGTGCGCTTTTTAAAGGTGGTTTTAATATTAATAAAAAAGATGTTTAAAATATTTATTAATCAATAATATATTTTCCTTCATTATTTACAATGTCTTCCCAACGTTTAGGCAAAATTTTAATTCCCTGCTCAAAAAATGTTTATCCTTGGAGCCAAAATACGCTTCGATATCCCTTTGTACAGCTTCTTTTGAGGAGTAGTTCTTGTTACTCATATGGGAATGAAGTCCACGGAAAAGGTGATAATCACAAGGTGCAATATCCGAAGAGTATGGTGGATGCGGCATTAGCTCCCATCCGAGCTCGTTCAGCTTGCCTAATGTTTGCCTTGCGGTATGAGGTCTTGCGTTGTCGTGGTGAAACAAAACTTTGCATCTGTTCACTAAAGACGGTCGATTTTTTTTAAGTACCTCATTCAGGTTTGATAGCTGATGGGAATAATTAGCAGTTATCATCTGGTTTGGTTCCTGAAGTTCATAATAGGCAATACCGGCCATATCCCACCGAATAGACAGGAGAATTTTTTTGGGGTGAAGCCCACCTCTGAGGGTCAGTTCTGGTGTTTCATCTTCATCTAACCATTGGCGTTTGCGGACAGGATTATTGTAAAGGACCCATTTATCATCACCAGTAACGATACGGTTCAAAAAACTTTTATTTTCAAGCCGTTGCAGCAGCTGAGAACACACATTCACTCTCTGCTGAAGGTTGGCGACGAAAACTCTATGCGGAACCCATTTTCCCAGCTTTGAAACCTTTCCCAACTGAACCAGGTGCCTGTGAACTGTTCTATGCGATGAATTTAATCTCTGAGCTATCATGCCGACTGTCAAATTTGGGTCAGCTTCCACGAGATCGAGCAAGGCGTCGGAGTTAAAGACTTGAGGACGACCAGCGGGCGGGGCACGTCGCAGTTACCACGTCGCAGTTACCACTTCGGAATTTTGAAAACTTTTGCGCTCTCCGTGAACAGTGTTTATTTCTGCAGCAACAGTTGTTGCATTTTTACCACTTTTATAAAAAAATACAAAATGTGCCTCTTATACGCGTTCGAAGATTCTATTTTATTTTTGAACAATACAAATACAGGGTGGCTGATGAATTTTGCTACATTAAGAAACTCAAATAACTTTTTTTTTAGTGTATGGAATTCATTTATTTTTTTTTTCAAGTTGAAGGTCATTAAATTTTATTAAATGTAGCTTAACTAGTTTTAAAAATAATTGAATTTAAATGCCCCCCATGCTCGTTGACACAAGTGCGGCATCTTAGTAAAAAGTTGTTCATTGCTGCTTTGAGAGTTGCGACAGGAATAGCCGCAATTGTTGCCCGAATGGATTGTTTTTGTTCATCCAAATTTGTTGGCTTTGTTTTATAAACTTCTCGTTTACATAAACCCCTCAAGAAAAAGTCAGGTGCAGTAAGGTCAGGCGACCTGGGGGGCCAACGAAATTCGGAGTTTCTTGAAATCAGTTTATTGGGAAATTTTCGTCGCAACTCTGTCATAACAGTCTGGGCTATGTGAGACGTTGCCCCATCTTGTTGAAACCACACAGAGTTGAAAGGAATTCTCTTTCGGCGTAGTTCTGGATAGAAAAATTCTTGCAGCATTTTCAAATAACGGTCTCCAGTAACCGTAACGGTGTGACCATTTTCTTCAAAAAAATAAGGCCCGACAATACAGCGTGAAGAAACCGCACACCACACTGTCACGCGAAGAGAATGCAATTCCGTCTCGTGGAGTATCTGTGGGTTAGAAGTACTCCATATTCGACAATTTTGTTTGTTCACATTGCCGTTTAAATCGAAATGGGCCTCATCAGACATGAAAAGGCAGTTTAACATGTTTTGGACTTCTTCCACCATTTGCAGGGTCTTCTGGCAAAATTCCAAGCGAATCGGCAAGTCTGCTGCATTCAGTTTGTTAACCATTTGAATTTTGTAGGGAAATAAGTTTAAATCTTTGTGCATTATTGTTTGCAAAGACTGTCGGCTGACATTAAGTTGAGCAGATAAGCTTCTTGTTGAAACTCTTGGATTGCTTTGTATAGCTGCAGCTACAGCAGCGATCGTTTCCTCCGTCCGAACTGGTGGGTTTCGATGATAAGGCCTTCTTGCGACTGTTCCTTGCTCAGCAAAATTATTCACCAGTCTCATTTTGGTCCATCTGCTCGGGGGATCGCCGCCAAACATCCGCCTGTACTCTCTCTGTACCAAAACTACGGACTACAGTGCGTGCTAGCGGCGGACTATCCAAATTCTTGTTTGCGTGTCCCAGTTATCCATTTTAATAAATTTTAAAGATCAATCTGCAAATTAAAACAAAAATGGAACAGATAACTTAAAAAGAAAAAAAGTTATTCAATTTTTTTTTGGTAGCGGCTTTCATCAGCCACCCTGTGTAAATAGTTCCGTTATATTCCGCGAATAATTTTTTTATGCAAAAACCGTACAAAAGTGAAATTATGGGTAAAATACGCACAAACTTATGGACTGGCCTGATATGTAATATGTACATATATGGGTAAGCCATTATTATTATTACACATTTTTTCTTTTACAATTTTTTATAACTTTTGAAAGAAAATTGGGTATCATTAAACGTTGATACTTTTTTGTAGGAAAAGGCGTAAATCTAAGCTTGAAATCCCCACCACAACAACACTTTAATTAACTATTTTTCTTAAGTACTTTCCAACGAATCAAACACCCGCATTTTTAACAGCATTTGAATATAATTTTGCACTCATGAAAACGCACACAAACATACATACAATATGCATGTATTTACAGAAGGATACAGAAGTGGCTGCATGTACAAGTGGAGTATGCTTGTATGCATGTATGTATGTATGTGTTAGCCACTACTCATCCTCCAATAACTCCAGCAAACACTCTTCATTCAGCTACTTAAAGCCGCTAAACACTTTTGAAACACACTCGCACACCCACACAGCCAAAGATTTGGTGAATGGCGCGCATAAAAATGCAAATCAAGTTTAAAGGGTCATGTAAATATGTTTGTATGTAGAGAAAAAAGTGTATGAATGGAAAAAATCACACGAAGCTTTAATCGCATTTCACACCATTTTTGAAGAGTGTTTACACACTGCTGATAATTTGCACTTTGCAAACAAGAGCACACTCACATGCATATGTGTATATGTATGTATGTACACTCGTTTGCACCCTGCAGGGAAAACTAGTGCTTGTGATTTATTTAGAATACTAAAAGTTCACTTTTCAGCTCAGTCAAATCGTGTTGAATTTTCTTGCCATGTTAGCAGGTGGGGTTTTTAACACGGCGATGGCCTATGAAATTTGAATTGCCTGGTAATGCATTAGCAAAATAGCAGTTAAAATTTCAGATCATACAAGCCAAAAAAAATGTAGGCCAATGTGTTTCTAAAATTACCAGTATTAAACCAGTTAAAATAGGAAAAGAAAAACAGTCATTTCATTACTATGTTTTAAAGTATTCGATTTCATACTCGTATTAATAGTGTACACAGAATTTGTTTTTCAGGAAATGAAATTTCTTTCAGGTGCAGTAATTGGTAAAGCATTCAAAAATTTATTCAAACTTGCACTGCAAGTAGATAGGTAGGTAGATATAGTGGTTGTCGGTTGACACACCTAGGCCTGCTGTAGGCCCATTGTAATACCACCACGGCTGTCCCCTCTCCTCACTCTACATTGTCCTCATTGAACCAACCTGTGACTTTAATAAATCTAACAAGACTTGTTATTTTTATATTGGCTACTTCTCCCAAGTTATACAGGGAACTTTTTCCAAGAATGTTTAACCTTCTTCTATCCAGAGCCATGCACCCGCATAGGAAGTGTTCTATGGTCTCTTCTTCTTCAATGTCGTTACAGCTTCTGCAATAGGGTGCTCCCAGTCTACTGGCATGTCTACCGATCAGACAATGCCCGGTTAGGACCCCGAGAAGATTTCTCATATTTTTCCTGTTTAGTTTCAACAATCGGTTTGTGCGGCCCGTATTCCACTACTAGTTGCATAGGTCAGGGACTGAGAACATAGTCTGTTGGCAGCACTGATAGTGTGTTTATCTATGAGCATTTTACAAGTTGCTAAAGGTATACATAGGTATGTTCGCTTTGTCTGGTTGGATCGGTAATGTGGTACCCAATCTCGCTAGTTCATCTGCTTTGCAGTTGCCTTCTATGTCTCTATGACCCGACACCCAGAGCATCGTCGATACATTCTTTTACTGCCTTCCAGTTAATGTTAGGCGATTTTAAAGCTTTCAGGGCCGATTCGCTAACTGAATATATGTCTATATCTCTTGTGGTAAGGACACTTTTATTTAGGGCTGGCAGGCCTTCCCTGATAGCCAGAATTTCTGCTTCATATACACTACAGTGATCCGGTAACCGGAATGAGATGTTGGCATTCATTCCTTCAGAATGAAGGCCTCTGCTCACTTGATCATTTAGCTTGGAACCGTCAGTATAGATGCTGATTCCGCTTCTATTGTCCATTACCCCATTGTCCCAATCTTCTCTCGTTGGGAAAGTAATGGGAAAGGATGTGTTTAAATGTAGCTCTACTGAGTAACAAAAGTCTTTCGTTTGATGTAGGAAGGGGTATTCGTCTAGTATTCTTGCGTGATCTCTTCTGTTAGTGGCTAAGTTAAAAGATTCTCTTAACCTCTTTGCTGTAGGCCTCAATCCGTACAGCAGCATGACATTCGTCGCTGGCTTTAGTGCCCCGTTTATACAGAGACTAGGGCCCTTTGAATACTTTCTAGGCGTTTTACTGTTGTTCTTTTCTCGAGTGTTGGCCACCAGACTAAGACACCGTTTGTCATGATAGGCCGTACCACCACTGTATATAGCCAGTGTACTATTTTTGGGGTTTGGGGTAAATTCTAGAAAAATTAAATCTAATTTTTTAATAAAGATGTAATAAAGAAATAAAATTTAAGGTATTCACTTTAGAAACATAACGAAAATTAATGCTAACAGAATTTCCGATTTCTATTTTATGTGTCCGATCACTGCGAAGATTTTTCTGCGTTGGCCCATTTTTGGAAAATTCATTTTTTATTCAATTGAAGTGCTTTTTTTAATTGTATTTCTGATTCAACGGCGCCGATAAAGCTTATGATAAATTCTGAAACAAAATGCATTAATTAAAATAGTAAAAAGTTCTTTAGTTCAAAGATTTCTTCATAGAAATGTGTATCTTGCTTGAGGCTCTTATTTCCGTTATTCCCTTTTTTAAGGGTTTCGCTGTTAGAATTCGGAAGTAGATTCTACATATATAGCAGAAATCTATCAAAGATAAGTTTTATACTTTACACTCTGTATTTTCTTGTGATCGAAGATAGTATCGAGTGTTTTTTAGAGCTTGAACATTTCAACCTATTAGCTCTCTTGCGAGGGGGTCGTTTTGGGCCCTTTTTAAAAAATCCGAATAAAATGGCATTTTGATTTGCATAAAAATTTCACGAGGGCTTCCCTCAGACAAAATCTTGGCACAAGGAAGCTATACATACATTCTGTCAAAAAAATATCGGGAAATGTTTATTTAAAAAGCGCGTATTGAACATATGTCTATTTTTTTTTTTTTTTTTTTTGATGGAGTGTTGGTACAACTGCCCTCTATAGTGTCGCATAGTTTGAACTCGATCTGTCAATTAGCTTGTTTTTGGAATTTAATAATAGCAGCCAACCGCAGGTGTGCTCTACGATTTTCACTATGGATAAAAATATCGAACAAAGAATTTGCCATAAATTTTGTGTTTTGAACGGGAAATGTTGCCGAAAGCCTATGGCGAGTGTGCTTTATCAAAAACTCAGGTCTACGAGTAGTATACAACTTTTGCAGAGGGCCGAGAAGTCGTGGAAGATTTGCCCCGATCTGGTCGCTCATTAACCAATGGATGAAAATGTCGACAAAGTCAAGGAAATGGTGCTGGAAAACCAACATTTAAGTTTTGAGGGAGGTAGCTCGTGACCTTACGGTATCTCACAAATCAATTCGTAACATTTTACACCATCAATTAGGAATGAGACGCGTGACTGCTCGACTCGTTCCAAAAGAGTTGAATTTCTTTCAAAACATTCATCGGAAGAAGGTGGCTGAAGACAAGATTGAGCATGTGAATTCGGACCTAAAGTCTATCCAGCGCATCGTCACAGGTGATAAGACGTGGGTATATGATTGTCGTGGTATTGTGCACTTGAAATTCATTCCAAATGGTTCTATGGTAAATAAAGAATATTATTTGGAAGTTATGGGACGTTTGAGATAGAGCGTGAGTAGAAAATGGTCCTAAATATAAAATATTATTTGGAATTTTGGCGGCCGCCGTAGCCGAATGGGTTAATGCGTGATTACCATTCGGAATTTAGAGAGAGAACGTAGGTTCGCATCTCGGTGAAAGACCAAAATAGAGGAAACATTTTTTCTAATAGCGGTCGCCCCCCTGGTAAACCTCCCAGTGTATTTCTGCCACGAAAAAGCTCCTCATAAAAATATTTGCCGTTCGGAGTCGGCTTGAAACTGTAGATCCCTCCATTTGTGGAACAACATCAAGACGCACACCACAAATAGGAGGATGAGCTCCTGTGACTTTTTCCTTTTCCCCAAACTTGAATTGCCACTCCGCGGTCGTCGCTTTGAGTCAATAGAGGCCATTAAGGAGGAGAATTCTCTGAAGGAGCTGAAGAAGATCTCTTTAAGCGCATTTAACAGGTGCTTTGATGACTGGACCAATCGTTGGCGTATGTATGTGTATATTGCCTCGAATCGAGCCTATTTTGAAGGCGAAAAAAAATGTTTGATGATTAAACAATTATTTTGCGTTTTATTGAACAATTCCCGGCACTTTTTTGACAGAATGTAAAACTCGATACATACCCTCACAGTTTGACGGCACTCCCTTTTCTTTCATATTAATAAAACTTCTGTAGAGTTCAGAGGTAAACAAGATTTAATCTGTAATTATTTTTTGCTATGAATTTTTCAAAAAATTTTGTTCAGAAATTCCAGAGAAGGCAATTTTTGAATTCGGACTCAGCAACCCCAAAAAAGTATACCACGAGTATACCTATGAAATGAGACTTTTTTCAATTTCAAACCTTTATTAACAAAAAATGGTTACAAATTTAATCTTCAAAATAATAACCTAGCGATGGCGATACAGTTTTCCCATCTCTCAGGCAATTTGTGGATGCCGCGCCCAAAAAATTGGCCGTCTTTGGCCGCAAACCAATTATCAAGGCATTTTTTGGCTTCTTCGTGAGAATTGCAGGGCTGCTCGGAAAGTGCTTGGCCCCTCTATGCAAACAAATGATAATCGGAAGGCGCCAAGTCTGGTGAGTAAGCCGCATGCACCAGCGCTTCCCAATCGTACGTCTCCACCAATTCCCGGGTCGCTCTTGTTCGATGTGGCGGTGCATAGTTATCAAGAAAAATTACTTTGTGTCGCCGATCGGCATATTCTGGGCGTTTTCGGTGTATAGCGCTGTTCAAATCGGACAATTGTCGTTGGTAGCGTGCACCGTCAACTGTTTCACCTGCTTTTAATAGCTCGTACCAAATCATACCACGCTGATCCCAGAAAACACACAGCATTGCCTTGCGGCCGAAGCGTTTTGGTTTGGCCGTTGTTTTTGGCTTGTGGCCGGGCGGACCATGTGATCGTTTACGTTTGAGATTAGAGAAAAATACACCCATATTTCATCACCCGTAACAATTCGATGCAAAAAATACTTCCTTTTGAACCAGGATTTCATAGGTATATCTCAATTTTTTTTTATTTTTTTCGATTAATATTCTTGTTTGTCCTTGAAAAATTAAGTTTTTATGCTTTTAGATATTTAGGGGATAATTTCCTCCCTTAAGGTTGTGGAAATTTGTTTACTTGCTGTGGTGTATTACCGTTACAACTACAGGGTGGCTGATGAAAGCCGCTACCAAAAAAAAATTGAATAACTTTTTTTCTTTTTAAGTTATCTGTTCCATTTTTGTTTGAATTTGCAGATTGATCTTTAAAATTTATTAAAATGGATAACTGGGACACGCAAACAAGAATTTGGATAGTCCGCCGCTATCACGCACTGGAGTCCGTAGTTTTGGTACAGAGAGAGTACAGGCGAATGTTTGGCGTCGATCCCCCGAGCAGATGGACCATAATGAGACTGGCGAATAATTTTGCTGAGCAAGGAACAGTCGCAAGAAGGCCTTATCATCGAAACCCACCAGTTCGGACGGAGGAAACGATCGCTGCTGTAGCTGCAGCTATACAAAGCAATCCAAGGGTTTCAACAAGAAGCTTATCTGCTCAACTTGGTGTCAGGCGACAGTCTTTGCAAACAATAATGCACAAAGATTTAGACTTATTTCCCTACAAAATTCAAATGGTTAACAAACTGAATGCAGCAGACTTGCCGATTCGCTTGGAATTTTGCCAGAAGATCCTGCAAATGGTGGAAGAAGACCAAAACATGTTAAACTGCCTTTTCATGTCTGATGAGGCCCATTTCGATTTAAACGGCAATGTTTCGATTTAAACAAAATTGTCGAATATGGAGTACTTCTAACCCACAGATACTCCACGAGACGGAATTGCATCCTCTTCGCGTGACAGTGTGGTGTGCGGTTTCTTCACGCTGTATTGTCGGGCCTTATTTTTTTTGAAGAAAATGGTCACACCGTTACGGTTACTGGAGACCGTTATTTGAAAATGCTGAAAGAATTTTTCTATCCAGAACTACGCCGAAAGAGAATTCCTTTCAACTCTGTGTGGTTTCAACAAGATGGGGCAACGTCTCACATAGCCCAGACTGTTATGACAGAGTTGCGACGAAAATTTTCCAATAAACTGATTTCAAGAAACTCCGAATTTCGTTGGCCCCCCAGGTCGCCTAACCTTACTGCACCTGACTTTTTCTTGTGGGGTTTATGTAAACAAGAAGTTTATAAAACAAAGCCAACAAATTTGGATGAACTAAAACAATCCATTCGGGCAACAATTGCGGCTATTCCTGTCGCAACTCTCAAAGCAGCAATGAACAACTTTTTACTAAGATGCCGCACTTGTGTCAACGAGCATGGGGGGCATTTAAATTCAATTATTTTTAAAACTAGTTAAGCTACATTAAAATCAGCAGAACGTTATGGCCCACCTACAACCTCAAGCAATCGTTGACATTAATAAACATGAAACGACGGGACACCTGCAGACTTACGGCAGTCATAACTGGCTTCTGGTCGATCGGAGAACAAGCCGCCAAAATGGGCATCCCTCACAACACATACTGTCATAGTTGTAAACAACCGGAGGAAAAAGAAACAATCTTCCATTTCCTCTGTGAATGCCCTGCCCTATGGAAGGACAAAATGTTAACCCTGGGCAAACCGCTGTTCGACAGTCTCGAGCAACTGTCTGGCGTAGACGTCAACAACCTAATAAGGTTCCTAAACCGCACAGACTGGATATAGTCCTGCTGCAAATAACTGTTAAACAATTTGGTAACGAGGATGTGGCAACAAAATGGTGCGGAAGCACTAGTTGGATTCTGGATGAATCACCACTCTAACCAACCAACCAACCTAAGCTACATTTAATAAAATTTAATGACCTTCAACTTGAAAAAAAAAAATAAATGAATTCCATACACTAAAAAAAAAAGTTATTTGAGTTTCTTAATGTAGCAAAATTCATCAGCCACCCTGTACAATAAAAAAATACCAAACCGAATTTGAATACATAAATACAATTTTTTTGTTTTTAGAGTTTTTCTGAATTCTTCATAAAAATAATACCCCCATTGAAGGAGGTATTTTGAATAATAAAAAAATAATTCACATTCAAGCTTAAACAATCTCTTCCAAAATCATTTACAAGCATAAAAAACAATTATTAAAATTTGTCAAAAATTGGATACTGTAGCAATTTGTGAACAAAATTTGTCGAAAAACTTCCACTGGGCAGCGAGAATGTATTCATTATTAATCATCCCTATGCATTAGTGCTTCCATAGACGAGTCTCGAACTTTCCTATATACAAAAAAAAACTATTTTGAAAACCGAATAATCAGCCGATATTCCGATATAAATTAGCCGCCTCGGACCTGTGATTTAAACCCGTTGGACTATTTTTTGTGGGGAGCCGTTAAAGACAAGAGCCGATTGATGCTTTAAAACACGAAAGTTGCCATTCTTCAAATTAGAGCCCAAACAATCGAAAATGTGCTTAAAACTTGGGTTGATCGAATGGCCTACTGTAAAGCCAGTCGTGGCAGTCATTTGAACGATATTATTTTTCATTCATAAATGACAATGTTCAATCTTCAAAATAAAAAAAAAAGTTTGAAAAAATATTGATTAGTTTTTTTTTTTATAGCCGATTCAAAAAGCAAATTTTACATGGCCCTCCCTATACTATGATTTCTTCCATTAAATACCAGTATCTCTACTAGAATATTTCTATATTAGTTTGGCTTTTCCCTGCAGGGTCATACAGTCGCATATATCAGCAGTCATGCTGTTTATGCATGTGTGCGTGTATGTATGTATGTGTATAAAAATATCAATGCGAAGTGTTGTAGCGCCTGCAAAACCTAAATCGCGCCACAAAAAACGGTAAACAAACAAATATATGTAAATGTGGAAGGTTGCATACCGCTCGGAGGAAAAGGAAAATGGTGATTTTTATTAGGAAACTCATAATTGGGAAGCACACCTGCATGCATTCGCTTTCTCAAACGTTTGCATTTGCATGCATATGGACCGCTGTAACTCTGCAACTATTAGCTTATTTAATCCACAGTAATTTCCTTCCGTTACTACACCTTTCATCAGGCAAGCATCCCCCTCGCCATTTCACCAGTTCGCTATGGCAATCAACGCTATTTGATGTTTAACTTTGTAA
The DNA here is from genome assembly GCF_027943255.1 of Anastrepha obliqua. NCBI lineage: Eukaryota > Metazoa > Arthropoda > Insecta > Diptera > Tephritidae > Anastrepha > Anastrepha obliqua. The sequence goes on along the minus strand of NC_072896.1, from coordinate 113,803,494 downwards.
AAGATTTCATGACTTCATCGACTTGCAAACGTTCGCACATATAGATGTGTGTATGTATGTATGTATATATGTGTGTATAGGTGTGTGTATGTGTATATGCATATGGATGCTTCACCTCGTCACGACAGGCTTCCAACATCATTACATCCATGTATCCCTAAACGCGCAATATCCTTTGCCATTGCATATTCAATCCCGCTGGCATTAACAATTTGGCTTGGCAATTTCTCTACGCCGCTTAATCCCCTTTCATTACCTTTCTCCCCTTTTCTGCAACTTTCATTTCCTCTGATTTCGTGTCGCTGCTTTGTTGCGCTCTTTGTGCAATTTTATGGCGTTACTTCTTTCTTTCACAATTTTTTGCTTCTCCACCTTTGCCTCTTTCCCCCTTGACGCTTTTACATTACAAATTCTTCTACACTTTTTTGACAAGTGCCAAATGTTGTTGTATAACTGCAGTGAGTGAAAAAAAATCATTGATTTTCCAGCGAATTCCCTGTTTGCTTTATCGTGGTTTTATTAGTTATTTAGTTGGAAAATTAAATTTTTATTTGATTCGTAGAATTTGCTTGCGAGATTTTTTTGCTATATCGATGCAATTTGCAACATTCATAGCTAACAACGCAAAACATTACGACCATTTTCAGCGGAAGTACTGCTTGCACCCATAGATCTCAGCTGCCCATAGAACTCAGCTGTCAAACGTTTAGATGGCTGAACTCCGAAGTCATTTGGTCGTAGTTGCCTTCTTAACAGGCCATCAAAGTTAATTAATCATCAAACTGCCAGGCTAAGTCCTGGGAGAGTAAAATCAAAATATTTAAGCATTTCATAAACTTCTCTACGGTCAAACTGTGAATGCTTACTGGCAGACCGGCGCAGTCGCAGTTGCAGAGGCCCGGAATTTGGTCTAAGCACTCCGGTCGTTTTTTCTACATATGTATCTCTGGAAACATACTGGCTTTTTGAATGCGATGCTACAGCGACAAGAAAGTACGGCCAGAAGACAGGCACATACGCACAGTTCACCCAGCTCGATACTAGACTTATTGAGGGAAATCGTTTTGCATGAAGAAGTATCATAGAATGATGAGTAGAGAGCATAAAGGTCCTAAGATCGAAATGTAAATCTCCTTTTATTCTCTTCTTTATAAGTACATCGTTCCTGATTCGCATGCTATGAGTTCGGCAGGCGAAGAAGAAGCCCTAATACCTACTAAGTGTCGCTTTCATGTCATGGATCTTATCAGACACCAACGAAGAAAATGTATAGATTTGTACTCAAATACTGTCAATGTAGGCTATACTTAAATGCTGAAATCTCGCCATCTCGTCAGATACCGTTTTCCCCAATGGACTTGCTGCTATCTTTAAACCATTGGTAGGTAGGTAGGTAGGTCTGATGGCTGCCAATATGACACACTTCGGCCTATCGAAGATCTATTGCGATACCACTGGAACTTCTTCTTACACTATGGGATCCCTTTAAAACCATCCTGCCACTTTTATGAATGAGTTTAACTTCGTTAGTTCAAGATGCGCCATATACATTAAAAAAAAATAAATAATAAATAATTGGCGCGTACACTTCTGTTAGGTGTTTGGCCGAGCTCCTCCTCCTATTTGTGGTGTGCGTCTTGATGTTGTTCCACAAATGGAGGGACCTACAGTTTCAAGCCGACTCCGAAGGGCAGATATTTTTTTATGAGGAGCTTTTTCATGGCAGAAATACACTCGGAGGTTTTCCATTGCCTGCCGAGGGGTGACCGCTATTAGAAAAATGTTTTTATTAATTTTGCTTTCACCGAGATTCGAACCAACGACCTCTCTGTGAATTCCGAATGGTAATCACGCACCAACCCATTCGGCTACGGCGGCCGCCATATACATTACATCTGTGAAAAATGCACTACCAAGCGTGTAAAGTCTTCTTCTAGGTAATCCTTCATACTCGCAACGAATGTGTCTTATAGTCTCCTCATCTTCTGCATTATAGCAGATCCTCCAATAATCGTAGTATGGAACTCGCAGGCAATGGCCGGTTAATACATCTATCAAAGTTTCTGTATCCTCTCTGTTGAGTTTCAGCAAGCATTTTGAACGACCACTAATATGACTCCTTATGGGTCGTTCTGAATGAGTTTATTTCTTAAGAGCTAAGTTCTAAGAGCTGATTTAGCAGCTACTTGCTCACCAAATAGTTCGATTGGTAGTAAGTTTAGCGTAATACTTAATGCACCTGTAGGTGTAGTTCTAAGGGCCACAAATACAAGTACTGGCCATTCTTTGTATATGATCCATAGTCTTATTGAAGAGATAGATAGAGGGTATCTAAAGCCGGCCACATTACCAGTGTGCCGTAAGTTAGGATTGGTCTTACTATTGTGCAAAGATAATGAGCAGTGTAAGCCCCCAAGTTGATCCGATTAATCTTCTATAGGAATAAAGTGCTATATTGGATTTCCATACACTACCTCGCCATTTGACTTTCATTTGAGTTTCCTGTCTAGTGTAAATCCCAAGTGGCGTATTTCCACCCTAATCGTGAGTACCGTGCCCCTTAGTGACGAAGGAAGGAAGGAAGGAAATTGAAATTTGAAATTTAAATAGGTCGAGCCAAGGAGCACCAAGAGATTTGGTGGCTCCTAAAACACTCAGGCTAAAAAGTCCATTGTATTTAAAGCTCTGGAAAGAGAGTAGATAGTCAAGGAGTAAACGAGAAAAGTATCAGAGAAAGAGAAAGAATTGAGACAGAGACAAAGGTCATGTGAGAATTTTCCAGATTCTTTGGAAAATCTGTAAATATCCATCCGAACCCAAAACTCGTAGCCTTGTTCTAGCAAAGGCAGGACACTCACAGAAAAAGTGCTTAGCCGGAGGAACTACTTCTGGAATTTTCTGTTTTCCAGTAAATCGAACCAATTCAGTTTTGTTTGGATTGGCGTTTAGTCCGTTTGCTTTCGACCACTTTCCAACCAAATTGAATAGTCCTTGCATAATTTTACATAGCGTATTAGGAAATTTTCTTTTCCAATAGCAACATCATCCGCGTAGGTTACGCTGTGCGCTCCACTCTTCTCCAGACCCTTTATTGCCAACACCCAGAGAAGAGGGGAGGGCACACTACCGTGAGGTATTCCTCTGCTAACTTTTTTCCGCACCTTTTAAGACTCCAAGGACTGCATATTTAAACCATATTTGGCCCAAATAAGTTGACAGGGTAAAGTGACATTGAGAAAGAAGAATACTGCCACCTCCGTTAGAATTGGAAAATACCTCGCTGAGCCGTTAGATGCCACTACTTCTTTGATCCGATGCTGAAATATTGTTCAAGTCGTAGAACTGAATTGCTTAGGTGTCATTATTTATAAAAGCGATATTTATGTTATCAGCCTCGATTTAGAGCCGTTGTTTCCATTAATGTTTACCTCAAAATTCAATGGAGAATGTCTCTTTTGACAAGAAGTTCTAATTAGGATTGATTTGACTATTGAGACATTATGCTTGCTCTTGATGAACAATTTATAAATTTCAAAAGTTACAACTCTGAACATAGCTGTCGGATTATATGCCGTATAAACATGGACGTTGAGGGTCTACAATGAGGTGTTCTTTGAAGTATTGGAATGAAAGAATCTGAGACTATTGGGAGTGCCAGAGTGGTAAGTTACCTACCTACTGCTTGTGTGGCCGCGGAAAAGAAAACCACCTCATCATCATCATCATCATCATCATCATAGCATCACAGTTCGGGGAGAACCATTGCTTCCGTTCCAATACGCCTCCATGTCACTCGGTCATCAGTTTTTCGTTTTATATCAGATATGCCCATAGCTCCAAAGTTGCCTTCAAGGTCATCTGTCCATCGTTTTCTCGGCCGGCCTCTTCTTCTGTCGCCTGGTGGACTTGTTTCGAAGATCCTTATTAGAGTTCTGTCGTTGCTCATCTAATCTTTTGCTCTTTGACGTACCTAATTACATTTGCAGCCCTGATAAATGTGTCTAACTCGTCGTTGTACCGAATGTGGTAAGTACCGTCTTCAAGTCGTAGAGGTCCATATATTTTTCTTAGAATCTTTCTTTCAAAACAATTTTACTCATCAGTTTCTTTGGATTTCAGCACGCATACTTTGCACCCATATGTGCGTATAGGTCTTATAATAACCCGGGTGTCCCCTCCAAAAAAAAAAAAAAAAAAAAAATAGGTCTTATAACATAAATTTGTTATGTGCGAAGTAAGACTTATTTGCAGCTTCCCCCTGTCTGTATGGCAGTAGATGTATCTTTCTAGCTCCCTTTCGGGTATTCTCACCCTAGATCTTCTGCTCCCCTTCTTTCCACTGAAGTTTCTCTTTTTCTTTCTCCGGTCGGGGTTAGCGGTGATGCTGACGTGCAGGCGAAACTAGGGAGATTGGGAGTCATAGGTGAGAGACTTCATTTCGTTGCATCTGTCATCGAGTTACACTTCGTTCCTCTTTGTTATGCCTGAGAAAGAAAACGCCTATGAGTAGGAAAGGCCAAGTGGAGAATAGCTTGGCTTCAGTTGGTGTTTTTAACGAGACTGACGCGCTTTGTTGAACTTGAACGAAGCCGATTGTGCGGTTACTGTGCCATCTCATCGAGGACTCAACTAATGAACGTGTTTTCAGTCATCTCTCCAATGGCATCGATTTCCTTGGTGTATCGACCGAAATAAAATCTAGCGAAACTAGACAAAAAATGTTAATAAATACAAATTTCAGCCAGATATATCAAAGCTCCATTCAAATGGTGGTAGGTGAAGAATAATGTCTCCTAGGCAGAGGAAGCAAATGAGCTTAGCTGCACTGAGAAGACAATCCAAAGCATAATTGTGTATTGTTTTAAGCTTGGCTAATGATATTGAAGTAGGGCCAAGAAATGCAGTGTAAGCTCTTCTAACGGAGGCCTCCATTAGACGGATACTACCCTTGGGCGGTGCATTTTTCCTATACTTACTAGATATTATTTTCTTAGGTATCGGAAGAAATTACCCTCTTTTGAACGGACAAAAATTTGTTGACGGTGAGGCTCCGCCCAAGTGTGGTTTCACTGTACATAAAGAGCTATTATAATCAGGCGAAAAGGAGGATGAAGGTGGGAGCCCTAAATGAAAAGGGAGCCCGAGTGCAGTACAATGGACTTAATGTTGACTGAGTGTTTTACTTGCTAGTTTGTGCCGACCAAAAAATTAAAGTAGTCAGCGACCCATCTAAAATACTTCTTTTCAAGAAAGTTTACTATTTAATTTGTATTCTATTCTTATAAAATAGCGCTTTCCGAATAAGATATACTTGTCATTCATATACCTTCATCTAGAAAGGCCATTTGACTAGAAACATCCTCAACCGTAAAAACCTCACCCCTACCTGTTTTAGCCTAACTAATACACAAATACGTTTATAAAAGCTTTCCACATTCTTATTTTAAATCTCTTACTCCTTTTCACTCCAGCCCTTTTATATGTACCAATGGACGCATACGGAAGCGCCAACCACATCTGTGCCGCTTACACCCGGCAGACTAGACACAGTAGCGGTGTGGCCACATTGCAGCACACCTAGCACAGTGTCGCGCATACCGAAGGGTGTACAAGTGGACACCACAGCAGACATCGCATTTCAACAGAATCTCCGCAAGCGTTTGCTTGCCTGCGGCAACCTAACCGAAGTACACAATGTAGTAAATGAGTTGCTCACTTCCAGCGAAATGACACGGCGCCCATCTAGGCGTTGCATCGAATTAACAGAACTCCTAAATGCGAGCGAAGCCACAGTTTACGAATATGAAAAGGGTGTCTCGACATCAGCTTTAACGAGTGGTGAAGTGAGGAGTCAACAAGCACTCGATGCAGCTATACAGACAGAAATATCATTGGAGGCGGGTACAGCAACGTGTCCGTTATGTATGCCAAAAATGAAAGAAACCAGTGATCAAGGCATACAAACGGAGGCTGAGGCGACAACTAGTGTGCCAAAGCCACCTCCACCGCCCCCACCACCTTATAATCCTAGCATTTCGAATACTCCTATAGCAGCAGCACCTCCACCGCCTCCACCAGCTCCGCCTGCACCACCACCACCACCACCTCCGCCTGGCATGAATGCACCTGCACCGCCACCACCACCACCACCGCCTGGCATGAATGCACCTGCACCTCCACCGCCACCACCACCACCAGCGCCGCTCTCCTCAACAGCTGGTGTGCCACCTCCTCCTCCACCTGCGCTTCCTCCGCTCAATACTTCAGCTGTACCGCCGCCTCCCCCACCCGGAGCACCAAAACCACCTTCATCCGCAACACCAGCGCCACTGCCAAATCCAACTGAGGGAGCGTGGTTTCATACCACAAATAGTAAGTAACCTCATTTTGCTAGATATAAAATTAATGCGCCCACAACTGTCAGCACCTCATTTAACATGAAATTTTGCTTTTCTATATCAGCTCTTCGAAAGACTGCCGTTAACCCGCCTAAGCCTATGAAACCACTTTACTGGACTCGCATAGTTACAACTGCGCCACCACCTAGACCTACACCTCCACAATCGAACACAGACTCCAGTGGCAGCTCGCCAGAAGACGTGCCAGACGCAGCTGCGCCAAAGGAAATCTGGCAGGAAATCGAAGAGACAAATCTCGATAACATCGACGAATTCACTGAGCTTTTCTCAAGACAGGCTGTTGTACCCGTTAGCAAACCAAAAGAGAAAAAGGAGGTGCGTGTGAAGGCAATGAAAGTTTTGGATAGCAAGCGTTCCCAGAATGTCGGTATTGTTTCGCGTAGTTTGCACGTCGACTTTTGTGAGATCGAACACGCCATCTATCATGTGGACACATCGGTTGTAAGTTTAGAGACATTACAACAAATAATTAACATTAAAGCAACAAACGAGGAACTGGAATTGATAAAGGAGGCGGCACAAAGCGACATACCACTCGACTATCCAGAGCAATTTCTGCTAAAAATCTCACAGATCTCAATGTCTACGGAACGCATTTCCTGTATTGTCTTTCAAGCCGAGTTCGAGGAAGCCGCAACGGTAGTTTCGCGAAAACTGGAAGTTGTTACACAGCTTTCACAGTACTTGATCGAGAGCGAAGACCTGAAACTGGTGTTCACCATAATACTCACGCTGGGAAATTATATGAATGGCGGAAATCGACAACGTGGTCAAGCGGATGGTTTTACACTAGAGATTTTAGGGAAACTCAAAGACGTCAAATCCAAAGAGTCGCAGACGACGCTGCTGCACTTTATCGTGCGCACCTATATTAGTAGGCGACGAAAAGAGGGAGTACAATTGTTGGAGATGGCATTGCCCATACCAGAACCCTCGGATGTGGAACGAGCAGCACAAGTGGATTTTGATGAGGTCAAACTCCAAGTAATGGAACTTCATAAGAAGTTAAAAGGTGAGTTCCGAGAAGAACAATAACGAGCTTAGGTTCCATGCGATCTATCGATGTTAAATGTAATCAAAATTGGTATGGATTTTTTATTTCATTGCAGCCAATAAAAAGACAACGGAACGTGTGGTGCTAGCCTCGACTCCAGACAGTTTGGAGCCATTCAAATCGAAAATGGAGGAATTCATAGAGAGCGCAACAAAAACTATTGATAAGCTTTATAAAGACTTGGATGAGTCGCGTGAGACGTTCATCGAAACAATGCGTTTCTATCACTTCACACCCAAATCTCGTGCGCTGGAGCAATGCACACCTGATCAGTTCTTTGAGTATTGGACGAATTTCACCAATGACTTTAAGGATATTTGGAAAAAGGAGATTGCCACGTTGTATGACGACTTGTAAGTGCAAAGAACGCAAAAACCTCAACTCAGTGACTGAATGAAATTTTGATTTTTAAATTTGTTTTTTCTTTTTAATTTTTAGGTTACGCAAGTCAAAGCAAATTCAAACACAATCACGAAAAAATGTAAAAACTACAAAACTGAAGCCAGGTGGCCTTAAGGAACGTATCTTGCGATTGAGCAAAAAATAAATGCAGTGTAGCAGTGAAATTTTTAATCGACAAAAAAGATTTAAAATAAATGTAATATTTATTATGTAGCTTAAAACATTATTTTGAAAGTAGATGAAAATGTTTTAGGCATTACATTTGTTGCTTTAGTGACTAGCTAATTGAGTATTAAATTATTTGCAAATACAAACGAATGCCCGTAAATATGCACATATACACACATACACACATACAGATACAATAGAAAGTAGCCTTATATTACATTTAGCGATTATACTAATTTAATTTTGTATACGAAGCATTATTAATTTTAATTTTTTTAAAGAAACTGCAAGTATATTTAATTTGAAATTGTTAAATAAACAAGTTAAAAAATTATTAAAAATTTGAAAAATTTAAATCGAATCGAAATCATTTTTATGGGGAAATAACACAAACAAATTATGAACATTAGAACAGGGATTGAAAATAATAGTTATTTTAGAAATTTCAATTTACAAAGTCAGTGGGAGAGAATTTGCCTATTTAACATTTGTAAAGGGTGGTTAAATTTCAAGGGCCGATGTTGAATGTGAACCACACCTAAACGTCAAGTTTTTTCTACATTTCATTTGACCTTTTTCAATTTCAGACTAATTCAATTTGAACCATGGAAAGACACACAATCGAGCAACACGTATTCAGACTTATTTTGAAAACGGGCGTTCAAATCAAAATGCATATCGCGCACTTCGTGAAGAAAATCATCTTCAGTGATGAGGCACATTTTCACCTCAGTGGATTCGTCAATAAACAGAATTGCCACATTTGGGCGAATGATAATCCAAGAGTGAATGCTGAAAAACCAATGCACCCACAAACAGTGACTGTTTGATGCGGTTTATGGGCCGGCGGCATCATTGGGCCGTATTTTTTCCAAAATGAGGCCGGTCAGGCAGTTACTGTGAATAGTGTTCGCTATCGTGAGATGATAACGAACTTTTTACGACCCGAATTGGAAGATATGGATATGGACGATATGTGGTTTCAACAGGACGGTGCCACTTGTCACAAAGCTAACGAAACAATGGCTCTTTGCGCGAAAAATTTGATGGCCGAATAATCTCACGTCACGGCGATGTCAATTGGCCGCCAAGATCATGTGATTTGATACCGTTGGACTTCTTTCTTTGGGGTTATTTGAAAGAAAAGGTGTACGTCGATAAGCTAGCAACAATTCAAGAGCTAAAGGATGAGATAATTCGGCACATTAACGGCACAGAACCTCAATTATGCCTCAGCGTCATCGAAAATTTGGACCATCCGATAGAGGTATGCCGCCAAGGCCGCGGCGGCCATTTGGCCGATATTTTATTCCATACGTAATTGAGCCACACCAATATTATCATAATAAAGAGAAATGACAATAATTTCCTAAAAAAATTGTATTTGATTCAAAATCAACACCGGCCATTAAAACTTAACCACCCTTTACCATTCAGTAGTGCTTAGGTTCGAAACTCTGCGCATAAAATACCAAAATCATAGAAAAGGTGTTTTCTAATGGTGCTCGCCTCTCGGCAGCTAATGGCAAACCTCCGAATGTATATCTGCAATGAAAAAGCTCCTCATAAAAAAATATCTGCCCTTCGGAGTCGGCTTAAAATTGTAGGTCCCTCCATTTGTGGAACAACATCAATACGCACGCCACAAATAGAAGAAGGAGCAATCAACTGTTTTTTATACCGATATTTTTCAATAAAAAATTAAAATTAAAATTTTATCTTTATCTTATCTTATAAAAAGCCAAAAATAAAAGTTAAGCTGAAAGGAAAACTAAAAGTTAAAAATTGAATGTTATTTTTTCGGTCAAAAATAAAAGTTAAGTTGACCAGAAAAATAAAAGTTAAAACTTGATTTTAATTTTTTCGGTAAAAAAATAACGTACCACCCTAATGCCAGCAAAAAAAAGCGTAAAATGAGAGTTAAGTTGAGCGGCAAAACAAAATCTTAAATTTTAACCTAATTTTCGATGAAATGTAACGTACCGCCCTAATGTCAGTAATGCAAAAAGCTTAAAATAAAGGATATACACTGGGTGCCAGGGGTCATTTTAACCTCATCATTTCATGCCAACTGATTTTAATACTGAAGGCAGACGCCATCCAATGGATGACGAAACCAACCGTCAGCTGGTCCAGTAGCGGTGGGTACGTGCGTGGGATGCTGCGAAACGTGTCGAAAAAAAATGTTTAACAACTCATTTAATACCGGCTGAAATTTTTTTTGTGTATTTTTGACATTCATGCGCCGCAGAAGGGGGAAAATACGTCAGCTGAACAGGCGAACTTGTAAAATAAATTAAAAAGTAACGTATTTGATTTTACGTAATTTGATTTTGAATTTACAATTTTAAATTTCATTTTTAATTTAAAATTTCGCGGTCAAAATAAAAATTGAGTTGAGCGAAAAAATTTAATTTTAAATTTTAACTCAATTTTTTCGGTCAAAAATAACTTAACACCCTAATGTCAGCAAAATAAAAAGCCTAAAATAAAAATTAAGTGGAAAAATAGAAGTTAAAATTTTTAATTCAGTTTTATTTCTTCGTAAAAAATAACGTACCAGCCTAATTTTTGCCATAAAAGGCCAGAAATAAAAGTTAAGTTAGCCGGAAAAATAAAGTTTTAAATTTGAACTTAATTTTTTTGGCCAAAAATAACGAACCACCCTAATTTCGGTAAATTAACACTCACAAGAAATGATTACACTTTTGCTAAGAAAGTGTTTACATTTGTACTTAATCTATACTAATTTTATAAAGAGGAAAACTTTGTTTGTTTGTTTGGTTGTAATGAATAGGCTCAAAAACTACTGGACCGATTTTAAAAATTCTTTCACCATTCGAAAGCTACATTATCCACGAGTAACATAGATTATATTTTATTTTGGAAAAAAATAGGGTTCCGTAAGATATTTGGATTTTTCGGACACAAACTGAAAAAACTCTTATATCTATATACATAAAAAGAAGTTACATTTCCTTGGTAATCTTATAGCTCAAGAACCGCCGAACCGATTGACACAAAAATTTTAGAGTTCTTTTCTATCTTTGAGGAGGTGGTTTGTGTGAAGTTTGATTGAAATCGGTGCAGCCGTTCCTGAGTTATGAGATTTTATGTGAGTAATGGTTTCCTCTCATACGAAATGCCTGTATGGGAAAAACAATAACAAATACACAGCCGCTTATGAGCGTTTCTGTTGTACTGTTGTGGTTGTAAGTGTATTATGTTAATATTAATTTTGGACGAAAATATTATATAATAAAAACTGGAGCATTCAAGGAACTGGAAAAACATTTTTAACTTTATTTATTTTAGCATAATTTATTTAGCGTAAAAAATTGAAATGGAAATTAAAGAATCAAAGTTTAATTACAAGTTTTTATCGGCTCTTTCACCTTACCTGTATATAGGTAACCACCACAATCAAATTTTAAAAAAGTACAGAAAAGGCTATTGTGGCATCTTTAGAAAGTATGTTGAATGAAAAAATCAACTAATTCAACTGTTTAAACATTTTACGAGTTCTATAAAGAAAACTTAATATGAAAAATTTCTTGCGATATAAAAAAGCATTTTATGTATGGTGGTGCGAAGCCCACTGGGAAATGCTAGTTGATGCTTTCCATTTCAATTCAACCGGGCTATTCGGGTCATGTTCTTCGATTTCGATGTAACTGAAATATGTTGCTCTCTGGTCAAAATAATGAGACACGTATTTTTTTGTTCGCCCGAAAAAAATTTTTTTCAAGAGTTATCGGCAATTTTGTTTTTCGGCTCAAACTCGATTTTTTTTTAATTATATAAGAAATTTTTTTTTTTAAATGCTCATAACTTAGTCAAAAATGAACCGATTTTAATAATTTTGGGTTCAAAATGATCATAATTACTTACACGTAGAAACTCATGTAGAAACAGTTGCAAAGAAGTAGTTGAACATTTTTTATTTTGCAAAAAACAAAAAGTGCGAAACAGGTTTTTTACTCAAAAATTCATTACTCAAAAACAACTCATTTTAGCTACTGGGCATTCATCTTAATTGAAGTTTGAGGTGTCGTTTTGATTTGGAAAAAGTTATAAAAAAAAAAAAATACACTTTTTGAAATATTCAATTTCGAAAAAAATTCAATTTTTTTTCTTTTTTGGTAAATAAAAAATTTTCAACTACTTTTTTGCAACTGTTTCTACATGAGGTCGCTCGTGTAAGTTATTACGATCATTTTGAATCCAGAATTATTAAAATCGGTTCATTTTTGACTAAGTTATGGGCATTTAAAAAAAAAAATTTCTTATATAATTAAAAAAAAATCGAGTTTGAGCCGAAAAACAAAATTGCCGATAACTCTTGAAAAAAATTTTTTTCGGGCGAACAAAAAAATACGTGTCTCATTATTTTGACCAGAGAGCAACATATTTCAGTTACATCGAAATCGAAGAACATGACCCGAATAGCCCGGTTGAATTGAAATGGAAAGCATCAGTTGTAATATAAAATAAAGTCAACTTTTTGTGTGTGTTCGCTAACCGGCCGCGTCTTTGCACCGAATTAAACCAAACTTACACACATTGTTAAGAAGATATTGAAGATGGTTTCCATATAATTTGAATACCTATTGGTAGAAAGGGTCTCAAGATATAGGTCAAAACGTGGACCCGGGTAACCTTCGGACGTGTATGTACAATATGGGTATCAAATGAAAGCTGTTGATAAGTGCTTTAATACGGGGTAATTTTCATACCTATTGATGACTAGAGTCTCGAAATATATGCCAAAACGTGGACCCGCCGTGTCTTTGCACCGAATTAAACCAAACTTACGCACATTGTTAAGTAAGTATTGAAAATGGATTTCGTAAAGTTTGGTTGTAATTCGGAGCACTGGCAACGGGTACAGCGTTCTTTTGAACCAGCCATAATGTCGCTTACTTTTTTAACGCTTGGGGCGGAACTGAACTGTCAAATTGACAGTGTGATTTACAATGTGTCAATATTTCTTTCTATCCATATAAATGGATAATGGTTAAAAAAGCTCCAATGCTTAATAAAACATATAAATTGAAACGAAAAATTCATGGATGATCAGGAAAAAAGACGATGGTTTATTCATATGCGTTGATTTGAAATTTAAAAACAATCTTCTTTTTCCTGATTTTCAATAAATATTTTATATTTACTCAAAAACAAAAAGAAAAACAAAAAATATTGTTTATGCCAAAGCGCTTGAATAAAGAATAAAGAAATAAATAATATGAAAACCATATATAAGGTTGTCAAAAAAGTCTTGCGGTATTTCCACAAGCTTGTCTTTGCAAGCGCGTAGTTCTAGTTGTATTCGTCGCATCGGTTCACGCTAGAGCTTTTTGGAAAGCTCTTTTCACGTGCTAACACGTGTTTGATTAATTGCTGCTTGCTTTTAGTCGTTCGTGAGTTATAGCGTCGCAAACATGGAGCAAAATAAAGAGAAAATACGGCATATTTTACAGTGCTACTACGATAAAGGCAAAAATGCATCTCATGCTGCCAAAAAAATTTGTACAGTTTATGGACCCGATACAGTTTCCATTTTAAACCGCACAACGATGGTTTCAACGTTTTCGTTCTGGTGCAGAGGTGATCGAAGATGCGCCACGGTCCGGCCTGTCGTCGAAAATTGCGATAAAATCGCTGAATTGATCGAAAGAGACCGGCATAGTAGCAGCCGTAGCAGCGGCCAAGAGCTGGGCATGAGTCATCAAACCGTTATAAACCATTTGAAGAAGCTTGGATTCAAAAAGAAGCTCGATGTATGCCACACGACTTGACGCAAAAAAACATTTTTGCCCGTATGGATGCATGCGAATCGCTTCTGAATTGCAACAAAATCGACCCGTTTTTGAAGCGGATGGTGACTGGCAATGAAAAGTGGGTCACTTACGACAACGTGAAGCGCAAACGGTCGTGGTCGAAAAGCGGTGAAGCTGCCCAGACGGTGGCCAAGCCTGGATTGACGGCCAGAAAGGTTCTTCTGTGTGTTTGGTGGGATTGGCAGGGAATCATCCACTATGAGCTGCTCCCCTATGGCCAAACGCTCAATTCAGACCTGTACTGCCAACAACTGCACCGCTTGAATGCAGCACTCATGCAGAAGAATTGTCTTCCATCAGGACAACGCCAGGCCACACACATCTTTGGTGACGCGCCAGAAGCTCCGGGAGCTCGGATGGGAGGTTCTTTTGCATCCACCGTATAGTCTGGATCTCGCACCAAGTGATTACCACCTATTTCTGTCCATGGCGAACGAGCTTGGTAGTCGGAAGTTGTCCACAAGAGAGTCCTGTGAAAATTGGCTTTCCGGGTTTTTTGACAATAGGGAAGCGAGCTTCTATAAGAGGGGCATTATGAAGTTGGCATCTCGTTGGGAACTCGTCATCGAACAAAACGGCGCATATTTGACTTAAATCACATTATTATAACCAATTTTATGAACAATTGAAAATTCAATAAAAATACCGCAAGACTTTTTTGACAACCTTATATTTTCTGTTCTAAACCATATCTATTCTATTTTAGTGTGCCCAGCGAAGGGGGCCGGGTTTGCTAGTTTTCCATAAATTCTGTGACAAATCTTACAGTGCATACGGCGAGAACAATGTCACAGAAAAAAGTGCCGTTATTTTTGCTTTTGTTCGTATGCATTGTCTACTCATAAATTGTACTCAGTTTCGTGGCAAATGTCGCTTGTTAACAATGGAGTGGGGAGCTAAGGAAAATCGCATTCCAGTGATTGCATTACAAAAGTGTGGTAAAAGTTTAAGTGAGATTTACGAATTGCAAACGTCTGAAGTGACAGACTGAAAAAGAAGTGGTCGTCCCCGCGTGGCTCGCACCAGTGTATCCACAAAAGCCGTTCGAAAAAATTCGTCAAAACGTCTTAGAAAGCAGAAAATCATGTCCAGGGAATTGAATGTATCGACCAGATCCATGTCAAGACTAAGAGAACAAGAGATGATCTCCACATGAAAAACTTCCGTTGCGCAACTGGTCATCTTTTGACAACGCGCTCGAAGAAAATTAGACTCGACTGATGCAAGCAGCTTCTTTGGTGGCACGCGGTCAATGGTTATGAAATTTTTCTTTTCACAGATGAGAAAACTTTCACTGTTGAAGAAGTTTTTAATAAGCAAAACGACAAAATCTATAAATCTATCTTCTAAAGACGCAAAAAAAATCTTGTTCCAAGGGTTTAATGGTTTAGTTCGTAATGATTTGGTGGCGTAAAAGATCTTCATTTCTGCGAAAAAGTGGTTAAGACCGAGGAAAAAGTGTACCAGAAGGATGTCTTAGAAAGCATGGTGAAGCAGTTAAGCAGTTATTCTCTTCAATGGAGAGCATTGGATAAAAAAGGAGCAAAATTCCGCGCCTACTCATAAGGCAAAAACCACCCAGCAGCGGCTAAAAAGCAATGTCACTGGGCTTATAATCGCACGCGATTGGCCGTCTGGAAGTGCAAATCTGAATCCATTGTACTACAGTTTGTGGTCTGAATTTGAGAACATGGGCTAGCAAAGACCTCACAGAGATTTGGAGAGTCTCAAACAATCTTTGGTTCGAGCAGCTACGTCATGGAAACCGTGCGTGCTACAGTAGCTGAGTGGCCTAATAAATTGAAGGCTTGTGGAAAAGCAAATGATGATCATTTCAAATGAAATTTAAAATTATTTCTTTTCAAATTTATTCGATTTAATAAAACTAACTTCATTAAAAAAGTACTATAATTTTATATCTATAACGGACGTAACTTGCAACAGAACTTATGGCAGGACTAAGTATGGTAGGTAGGTAGGTAGGGTGGTTGTCATAAACACACACGTAGACCTTTCGCAGGTCCATTGTGATACCAGTGGAGCTTATCCTTACCCTAAGCGTTCCTTTTCAAACCATCCGGTGCTTTAATAAACGAGCAGAGCTTCGTTAGTTTTAGATGGGCTATGTCCGCTACATCGGTTAAAAATGCTGTGCCTTCTCATAGCTAAGCTTTCACACTCACATAAAAGGTGTCTGACTGTTTCCCTTTCTTCTGTATTAAGACAGCTTCTACAGAAATCGAAGTACGGGAGTCCTAACCTTCTAGCGTGGCTGCCTATTAAACAATGACCAGTTAATACACCTATCATTTTTCTTATACCTTCTCTGTTAAATCTTAGCAAGATCTTCGATCGACCGCTGCTCCAGTTCGGCAATGTCTGTCTGCTTAGTTCGCATGTTGTGAGGTTTTGCCAGCTTGTATTTACCTTTTTGATGGTTTTCCTGTCTATAAGTAGTTTACAAGTGGCTATAGGCATGGGTATCAGCGCCTTATCCGGTTCGAGATCGCGTGTTGTAAAGGTTCGTGCAAGTTCATCCACCTTGCAGTTTCCTGCTATATTCCTGTGGCCTGGCACCCAGATAAGGTGCACTTTGTAGCACTTAAATACGTCATTTAGTAGTTTAAAACATTCTAGAACTGTTTTTGACGAGTGCGTTTTTGATTCAAGCGCTTTTATTGCCGCTTGACTGTCCGAGTAAATGAAGACTTCATTTGTGGATAATACTCTCGTTTTTATTTCTGTAAGTCCCTCCTTTATAGCAGTGACTTCCGCCTGGAATACACTGCAATGATCAGGTAGGCGAAATGATTGGCATACTCCGAGTTTATCGGAGTAAACCCCTTCACCTACTTTGTTGTCCAGTTTTGAGCCATTTGTGTAGATGTTTAAATCATTTTACTTAACAATAAGCCCGTTATCCCATTCCTCTTTGGAAAGAAATACTGTGACAAAGGATTTATTTAAATTGATGTCCTTGGTTTTACAGAAATCCGTTGTGCCAGGAATGCAGGGGAATTTCCTAAAATTGCAGAGTGTCCTCTTTGGTTCGTTCTGAGTAGGCCGATTTCTCTTAGTCTGAGAGCTACTTTGGCAGCTGTTTGCTTACCGAATTGCTCTATTGGTAAAATGTTAAGCATATAATAAGTGCATCTGTGGGTGTGGTCCTAAGGGCCCCGCAGATGCAAAGACTGGCCATTCTTTGTACATGTACCATGGTTCTTTTAATGTATGACTTATCTAAAGCCGGCCACCATACTAATATGCCGTATGCCAGGACTAAGTATACTTTTGCTTTTTATTTTGAAAAATATCTGTATTTTTATGTAACTTTTTAGACTTTTTGATATGGTTTTCTATCATGATTCAATTATTAAAGGTTTGCTCACTAGTGACATTCGATTTTTGCCACTCCCTTACAAGAGGTTGTATTTAAAAATGTGAATAAAGTGGAACAAATTAAATCCTTTTTGGTAAAAATGGTAGCAAAAAAGTATTTTCTTGCTTAAATGGAAAAAAACTGTGAACGCTTTAAAAAATTAATTTTAATTAATATTTGAATGTAAATAACGGTACAAACAGAAGTTATAAGCGGAAATTGCGTCAAATATTAAAAAAAAATTATTTCACTTAATCCAAGATTATATTTTGTGAATTTATTATTAAATTTAAAAGCGATCTCGAAGTTGCGAAGCTTCGCCAATATGAAACTATTTTGTTAAAAATCAATAAATAATTGGCACGTACAATTATGTTAGGTGTTTGGCCGAAATCCTTCTCCTATTTGAAGCGCGTGTCTTGATGTTGTTCCACAAATGGAAGGACCTACAGTTTTAAGACGGTTCTGGCAGATGGTTTTTTATAAGTAGCTTTTTCATTCTGGTACTGTGCTCTGCTAAGCCTGCTCTGGACACTTCATTCATCCATGGTAAGGTGGGCTCTTTGGAAACAAGCTCCGTCAATCCTAACTTTTTATAATGAAGTATGCAATGGTATCGGTCGCGTCGGGACTATCCAATTATTCTCCCTGTCGTAATTCTTTGGGAAATGCTAGCAAAACATGAATTCCTTCCAAATCAACACATCACAATAAATAAAGCTATGTAAATTCTCCACTCATCGATCTTGGATTATGTCAAATAGTCTATTATGTCCTAACTTAAGCGGTATGTATTCCATGTCATACTACCATAGTCCTGAACATACCGATAAAAACTCTTGAGCGAGTGGCTGCTCGTAAGCAGACCATTTTGAAAATGAAATGCTTTTTCTACAAATTTTACTTTTCCTCCACTTTCTTTCAAAATTTCTAGAGCTAGCAACCCAATGTCTTGCTAAGGGAGCCGATTTGTCAAGAGAGAACGAGAAAGCTGCTTACTGAGCAAACCTTTTATCATTGAATCATGGTTTTCTATGAAATTTAGTAATTTTTTTGGATTTTCTCAGTTCGGGCATTTTTTGACAACCAACTTATGGATCTGTTGAATGGATAGGGTAGAATTGATAAAATGCAGATAACTGTAAATAAGATTGAATAGTGCTGCGGCCGCCGTAGTCGAATGGGTTGGTGCGTGACTTTTTTTGAATCCTACAAAAAGTACCTTAGTGCTTTCCACTAGGAAACGCAAAGGGGTAACACTGCAACTGTCTTCTGAGGTTAAATATTTAGGAGTAACCCTAGATAGTAAGCTTACCTGAAAGAAGCACGTCGAGCAGAAGGTCTCTCGAACACTAAAAGTCTTCTGACAGTGTAAGAGAACCTTTGGCAAGACATGGGGTCTAAGACCGGCGATAGTACACTGGCTGTACATCACCCTTATTAGACCCATTATTACATACGCCTCTGTAGTATGGTGGAAAGCCATTAGAGTAAAACCCCTAAACAGGCTACAGAGAAGTGTGTGCTTGGGTATCACAGGTGTCACGAGTACGACATCTGGTGATGCCCTTAATGCTATTCTGAACTTCCAACCTCTAGATCTTCAAATTCGAAAGCAGGCAATAAAGGCGGCGTACAGGCTCATGTTAAACGGAGTCTGGGGAAATGAAGTAAGCACTGGCCACTGTCAGATATACCACCAGTTGTCAGAGCGGTGCACACTGTTCTCGATGCCGGTGGACAATCGGGTGCCTGTCGTTAGCTTCGGTAGGAAGTATGACGTTTTGATCCCAGATAGAGATCAATGGTTAAGTCCAGAGACCCTATTAACGGGATATCAGCACACTTTCTACACCGACGGATCTAAAACCAGTGATGGAAGCGGATCTGGATGGTACTTAGATGAAGACACTAAGTACTCCTATGCCACAGGACAGTTGGCCACGGTATTCCTTACGGAAGTCTATGGCATCTTGCATGTGGCGTACTGGCTAATTGAGAAAAAGTGGCGAGGCAACAGTATTGGAATTTGTAGTGACAGTCAAGCTGCACTGACAGCCTTACTAACCCACGCTTCTCTTCGAAGTTAGTCGGTGACTTTAAGACAAAACTGAATAGTGTTGCAAAACAGAACAAAGTTAGTCTTATTTGGGTGCCTGGACATTATGGTATTGCATGGAACAAGTTAGCTGATAAATTGGCAAATAAAGGCTCTGCAAGTATACCACTAAGCCCTGAACCCTTTCTAGGTGTCAATTCCGCATCTATTCAACTATGGATTGAGGACTTCATGACGTCTACCCACAGAGGTCGTTGGTCTGAGTTGAACTCGTGCAGAGTAGCCAAATGCTTTGTGAAAGAACCAAACAGGAAAACAGCGACATTTCTCCTAAAACTCAGCAGGAAGGACTTGAGAGTACTGGTGGGTGTAATCACAGGGCACAATGTCAACATATGACTACCATGGGGGTCGTGGACAGCCCGATATGCCTATCCTGTCTTGAGAATGACGACACTGCAGAGCATTTTCTCTGTAGCTCTCCTGCATTTTCCAGAATCAGACTTAGGATATTGGGTAGCGATACATTGAGTATGGACAGAGTTAATACTCTTCCTCTTCCGGACTCTTAAAATTCATCAATGAATCCAAGAGATTTGTGGAAGACTGACCTCAAACTAATTTATCCATTTTTACCATCCACCTTTTATCTTTCCTATCTCTATTCTTTCTACTGATATCTATCCGGGTGTAGTACAATGGTCTACTGACTGAGTGCTTGGACTTGTCCAGCTCCTCACTAAAGCGAATTTATAAAGAATGCCAGACTCGCATGGCAGCCTATGTTGTTCCTGGCACAAAAAATAAGGTGTGAATTTTTTTGTCGACCCTCTGTGAAAATTAAACCTCTCAATATTTCAAAAACATTTTTATTTAAAAATAAAAACCAAACAAAGCGCACAGAAAACTTTGTTACTTTTGCAAAAAACCCGTGGCTGGGACAGGTACCATTTCTTTCAATTCCAAAGAATGAGGGAAGTGTGGAAAAATTTTTTTGAAAAAGGACTGGGACTGTATCACGGCTTGCATGTGTTTTCAATATAATAGCAGGGCTATTAATCTGAATTGTTAAGACCCAAGCCATATAACCAGGTATACTATAGAATAGCAGGTCGAAAACAACATTGGCGTGTATTTGGTTGCTGCTTCACATCTCTAGACCAGTGATAGAGCAGCTGATTTTTCAATTGTGAGCCTTGATTTTCAAAGTGATCTGCGTCTTTGTTGCCGCTTTGTTGTTTACATTCTCTTTGAAGAAATGTGTACATATAAGTTTGTGTTCTCCTGTACATGTTTCTTTGAAATCGCAGCAACTTAGTAAGAGCTCGACCTGAACAACATGTGTGGACATCTTGTAGCACAAAAGCGAGAGAATTTATCCAGATACGGCAACAGCTATGGCAGTAGTTATGACTTCCCACGACAGTCTATTCTACGTAACCGGAACGACCCGTATTTATTCCGGCCAAGGACTGTCACTTCAGCAGCATTCCCAGTATATGTATCGGAATTGTGTATGCTGCTACAACAACAACTGCTGTGTTGTATCTGTTCAAAAACTGTTTTTGTAATTCTATAGAAATTTTTGGTGAGTGAGCATAGGTGAACAATAGTTTCGGAACATGAATGCTTATGAGTATTACAAAAACAAAACAATCATGAGTGTGTAGTAGGGTGGATGGATTTTTTCTTAATAAATATAAGCGAATCAGTTTCGGAGACGGAATTTCCTACTTATTTTTTTCCAAATAATTAACGCGAAAAAGAAACAATTGTTTGTAAAATGAAAAATAAGAAGGCTCGAATTCCATTTTAGAGCTTTACTTCCATGGACCTTTTTTCCGAATTACCCGTAGAATAAAAAAATAAAAAAATTGGTTATATTTTTCAAGAACTAATTGGTCTGCCCTCATATACATACATATATTAACACTTGTAGTTCAATTTCAATTTCAATTTATAATAAAGAACTCACACTGGTAGCCTTCCTTGATATCGAGGGCGCGTTCAACAACATCCTACCGGATACCATAATAAAGGCACTGACGGATTTCGGGATCTCTGGCGCTCTGGTTGAGTTCATCAAAAACATGCTCGTGAGCAGATTTGTGATCGCAACCCTAGGGACCTCAGAGAACAAGAAAAAAGTTAGCAGAGGAACACCTCAAGGCGGTGGGATGTCCCCTCTCCTATGGGTGCTGGCATTAAACTCCTTGCTAAAGAGCCTAGAGGAGAGAAGACAACACGTCGTAGCATATGCGGACGATATTGCAATGGTAGTAAGAGGGAAATTTCCCAATACACTTAGAGAAGTCATGCAAGATTTACTAAACATGGTTGAAAACTGGTCAAAAGCAAATGGGCTAAGCGTCAACCCCAATAAAACTGAACTCATCCTATTTACCAGGAAACATAAAATTCCAAATATAGCTCCCCCGACTCTAGGTGGAACGGCACTGTCATTTAGTGATGAGGCCCGCTACTTAGGTCTAATACGAGTACTAGACCGAAAACTAACTTGGAAGGCAAATGTCGAAGATAAAGTAAAAAAGGCGACAATAGCACTCTACTCTTGTAAACAGCTGATAGGACTAAGTTGGGGTCTCTCCCCATCTATCGTATATTGGCTTTACACAGCAATTGTCAGACCAATCCTAACATACGGCATATTAGTATGGGGGCCGGCTTTAGATAAGTCATACATTAAAAGAACCATGGTACATGTACAAAGAATGGCCAGTCTTTGCATCTGCGGGGCCCTTAGGATCACACCCACAGATGCACTAAATATTATGCTTAATATTTTACCAATAGAGCAATTCGGTAAGCAAACAGCTGCCAAAGCAGCTCTCAGACTAAGAGGAATCGGCCTACTCAGAACGAACCAAAGAGGACACTCTTCAATTTTAGAACAATTCCCCTGCATTCCTGGCACAATGGATTTCTGTAAGACTAAGGACATCAATTTAAATAAATCCTTTGTCACAGTATTTCCTTCCAAAGAGAAATGGGATAACGGGCTTATTGTTAAGAAAAATGATTTAAACATCTACACAGAACGCTCAAAACTGGACAACAAAGTAGGTGGAGGGGTTTACTCCGTTAAACTCGGAGTATGCCAATCATTTCGCCTACCTGATCATTGCAGTGTATTTCAGGCGGAAGTCACTGCCATAAAAGAGGGACTTACGGTAATAAAAACGAGAGTATTATCCACAAATAAAGTCTTCATTTACTCGGACAGTCAAGCGGCAATAAAAGCGCTTGAATCAAAAACGCACTCGTCAAAAACAATTATAGAATGTTTTAAACTACTAAATGACGTATCTAAGTGCTACAAAGTGCACCTTATCTGGGTGCGAGGCCACAGGAGTATAGCAGGAAACTGCAAGGTGGATGAACTTGCACGAACCGTTACAACGCGCGATCTCAAACCGGATAAGGCGCTGATACCCATGCCTATGGTTGGTTGGTTAGAGTGGTGATTCATCCAGGATCCAACTAGCGCTTCCGCACCATTTTGTTGCCACATCCTCGTTACCAAATTGTTTAACAGTTATTTGCAGCAGGACTATATCCAGTCTGTGCGGTTTAGGAACCTTATTAGGTTGTTGACGTCTAAGCCAGACAGCTGCTCGAGACTCTCGAACAGCGGTTTGCCCAGGGTTGACATTCTGTCCTTCCATAGGGCAGGGCATTCGCAGAGGAAATGGACGATTGTTTCCTTTTTCTCCGGTTGTTTACACCCATGCCTATAGCCACTTGTAAATTACTTATAGACAGGGAAACCATCAAAAAGGTAAATACAAGTTGGCAAAACCTCACAACATGCGAACTATATTAAGCAGACAGACATGGCCGAACTGGAACAGCGGTCGATCGAAGATCTTGCTAAGATTTAACAGAGATGCTATAAGAAAAATGATAGGTGTATTAACTGGTCATTGTTTAATAGGCAGCCACGCTAGAAGGTTAGGACTCCCGTACCTCGATTTCTGTAGAAGCTGTCTTAAGGGGGCAGCTGGTTTATAAGTTCAAAAAAATCAATTTTTTTCGTTTTAAGCGATTCCTAATATATTTCAGAATATTCACACAAAGTTACAGAGCCTAATTCTCAATATTTCCGTAGATACAAAGCCAAAGGTAGGCGAGCGTTAGGTAGTTACGCTGTGACCGGACAGCTATAGTACAAACTTTATCTTCTTTTCTCGACTTTTCATTTTTATGATTTCTTTGAATTGGCGTACATGAATGAAAAAAAACGAATGAACCTTTTGAAATGAAGCATAGCTTGTTCCCTTCAGTATTAAATTCTCTTCTATTTGAACTAACAAAATAGATAAAAAAATATTTTTCAAGATTTTTATACCAAGTTGAAGTGAATTTTTTTTTTATAGAAAGGCATTTTTTTCTTTAAAACCTCCAAAAAGTTGAGATTTTGGAATTTCTATCAGTTTTCTTAGTTCATCTAGAATAAAAAATCATGATAATTAGAAATCCATTTGAATTTTTTGCTTTCGATAATAATTACGAGCTGTATCTTGTACGCCAGTTGGAAACTCCAGCGTTGCAGCGCTCTACTAATTTCTATGTTAAACATTTTTTTCAACTTATTTTAACCAGTACTAAAATTTTTTATACTTTTTAAATGTTCATTAAAAGATAGAAAAAACTTTGCAGTGCTAAATTAATTTTTTCCTTAAAAACAAAAATCGCAAAGAGATGCAATTTTTAGACCTCATCCCTTAATACAGAAGAAGGGGAAACAGTCAGACACCTTTTATGTGAGTGTGAAAGCTTAGCTATGAGAAGGCTGCACACTCTTGATACAGCATTTTTAACCGATGTAGCGGACATAGCCTATCTAAAACTAACGAAGCTCTGCTCGTTTATTAAAGTTACCGGATGGTTTCAAAAGGAACACGTAGGGCAAGGATAAGCTCCAGTGGCATCATAATGGAACTGCGAAAGGTCTAAGTGTGTCTTTATGACAACCACCCAACCTACCCACCTGTAGTGGTATTTGCGGGAGTTGCATTTATTTTTTTATTTTTTATTTTTATTTTTTAAAAGCTTAAATAACAATGGAATTGCTAAATAAACAAAAAGATAACGCAGCGCTAGCAACGGAGGCTTTCAGCTGGCTGGTGAAGAATTCCTGGTTTATATACATCGTAGAAGATCAGAGTCCTTCAGAAATTTATAGATTTTCGAAATGTTGGAATGGGAAGGGTTAATTAATAGCGATAGTGCATCATGACCGTCAAAATTCTGCTGTCTTTGTCTATCTAGTCCAGGGCAAAAGGCTAACAAGTGCAGGATACTGACTGGAGTATTACAAAATGGACACAGGCTTGGTTGCCTCCCTTGCAATAGATATGCATTGGTGATTACACTGTGACCAATGCGTAGGCAAGTATATGGCGTAGTATAGGCTGTGTTCGTAAATGCAACATGACTTGCAGCATAAGCATCAGTGGCAACACTGCAAGTTTGACATTTGATACTTCTTATACAATTTTTGTTAATTTGCAAATACGTTTGTTTGCATTTTTGAACGCGTATAATACTAAAATGGAAATTTTGCTGAATCTAACACTAGACGAAATTTGTGAGCAAAGAAAAGATAGATTTTCTTTAAATTTAAGAAAAAGAAGGCTATTGAAGTCAAAGAGAAAAATGTTTAGGTACAAATGTTTGTCTTTAAAAAGAAAAATACCTAAAAACGAATCGTTTATTAAAACAATAAAGTCGTTTCCCGAGGACATTTTCTATTCCCATTTCCGAATGAATTGGGCCACTTTCAAAGTAAGGTTTTATAAGTTTTATGAAAATTAATAATTTATAGTTTCACTTTAATTAGGCTTTGGAAAAAGCTTTGACTCCACACTGGGTAAGTGCAAGGCTTGGCCGTGATGGTCATTCGTTAGAGAACTGTCTGTACATGACATTATGGAAGCTATGCAATAGCAGGGTGACGTTCCGACAGCTTTCGGATCGCTTCAACATTGCAAAAGGAACATCACACCGTGTATTTAACAAAACAATCCAAGCCATTTGTAATCTTAAAAGCGAAATAGAATGGCCATCTGTTGACCGTCAGCAAGAGGTCATGACAAATTTTGAAAATAGCAGAGAAAGCCCCTTTCCTTTTGTTATAGGATGTTTAGATGGAACGCATTTTAACATACCTACCCCAGGTGTAGATGCGATTAGTTATTATGATCGCAAAGGAAACCACTCAGTATCCATGCAGGTTTGATTTACATGCTTCCACCTCATTATTTTTATCACTTTAATTTATTATCTTCCAGGCTATATGCGACAGCCAATATCGTTTCCTAGATGTGTTTATTGGATATCCAGGGAGCTGCCACGATGCCAATGTTTGGACAAATAGCCCAATATTTCAAGCAATAATATCTGGCGAGTTACAGCTGGCACCAAGTGCTGTTATATTGGGGGACTCTGCGTACCCCATATCGCAATTTCTAATGATACCTCACAGAGACAATGGGCATCTCAGTAGGGAACAGAAGACTTTCAATGCCCGTTTAAACTCAACGCGAGTATTTATAGAACAAGCTTTCGGGATTTTTAAGAAAAAGTTTAAAATTTTAAATTATATTGAAGCTTCGAGCATTAAAGCCACATCTAATGTGATATTCGCTTGCGCTATCTTGCACAATTTTATCATAAATAGGGGAGGTTATTTTGAGCATGTTAACGATACAATAACACATGCCGATATGGAAACCAACAATGAAATCGGAGGAATTCAAGATGCCCCCATTCGCCGTGTTGATTCAGATGATATCAATGGAATTGATAGAAGAAACTATTTTACCACTCTGTTTTCATCATAAAAAATTTACTTTAGCTCACCTTCATTTATTTGAATAATTTTTTGATTACTTTTTCTGATGAACTTCATTTTAATTTTTATTGTTTTCATTTAAAAGAAAAAACATTTATTTAACTTAACCTAGTTTCAATAAAAAAAATATGGCGATCTTCTTACACATATAAAAAATAAAAAGGTACATTTCATTTTTCTACCACAGGCCAACTACTTATCTATTTATATTAACACTATTTTTTTAAATAATCTGCCAACACCGATTTCATGTCTAGTAGAGCTTTTATTGTTTCTTTTTCTAGCGACAGCTTTTCCCTCTCCAAAGCCATGACCTCGTTATGTCGAGCCTCTTCTTTAACCGTGTCTGCTTCCAAAAACTTTAAAATGTCTTTGTTAGACGTCGCTCGAGGACGAGTGGCTCTCTGACTGCTAGTCGGTGGAGAATCTGGTGGCTGCTGCTGTTGTTGTGGCTCGTTATTCGAAGTCGTTCGAGTACTGGCGGCCGTTTCAGTGGTAGTCGGTGGAGAATTTGGCGACTCATTATTTATTTCACTTGAAGATGTGGACGACCTTGACAGTACCAAATCCAAAGAGGCTTGCAAATTTGCTGTTGGAGGAGTCATTGAGTGCCTTGTACCATAAACTTCGTCGAAGTCCTCAAAATACCTCCAGGATGTAGCTTCTCTACCGGAAGAATTATTTCTTTTCTTAATGCGCTTGTACGTTACCAAGAGATTTAAGAATTTTCTCTGCGCTGTGGTGCTGTCCAGTCTTATATTGGGATTTACATTTTTAACTTCGGTCACAACTTTCTTCCACAATACATTTTTTTTCCTTCTACCCGATTTAAACTCGTCCTCCATATTCAACCATACTCTCAGCAATAACTGTGTCTCCGCATTACTGAGATTTTCACTAAAAATTTAAAAATAATAATTATTATTATTTATACAATTATTATTAACATAATTTAACTAAATTTCAATACAAAAATTAAAATAAAACAATTTTGCACTTACTTTTCATCAGACATCGTAGCTAAATGCAGTAAATGCAGTAAACAATTTTTTGATAGAAATTATGAGTGACAACTGATAGAATTGTTGTATTTTTGAACGCTTGATTATTGCAGTGCTGCCATATTGGCATTTCTGAACGTTCTGTTTGTTATGCAATTGTAGTTTGCGCGTCATGTTGCATTTACGAACACAGCCATACTTATTTTTGTTTTTCTTTATTGAAGATATTTTGTTAAGTTTATAATTTTGGTTGTGAAAATAAATATATTGAATATATTAAAAATCATTTATAATCATCTTTTGCATTCTAATTACATAAAAAGTAAAAAAATAAACATAAAAAGTATGATGGAACAAAATGTCGCATGCGACATGTCGCGTGCGACAGTGATTAAAATTAAATAAAAAATAAACTATTTACTTAATATTTTTGAATGAAATAAAAAGCATTATTAAGATACATCAATGCATAACATTTAAAAATTAGTCGTATTAATATATTTATTCAGGTTTCGCTGAAAAAAGTGTTTGATTTTTTTGCTTTGAAAGCGACTTCTGTTTTTGTCGCATGCGAATGGCTTGATTTTTTGTAATTATCTTGAAAACGAACAATTTCCCAAAATCAACCTTAGCACCAATCATAGTGCTAATCAAGTGCTATAGCTTTCGCCTTTTGTCAAAATAAAATAATGTTTTGGTATATGTTTTTTTTCACTTTAAATGCGTATGAATGTCGCATTCGACATTGGAGAAATGCCCATATTTTCTTTTACTTAGATGATACGCGCTGCACTTAGTCATCGTATCAAGAGCTATTGTGAAATAGCTGCATCAGATTCAGAGGGAAGCAGATTAGCCAACCAAACGTCTCAGTATGCGAAAGCTACGATTTCAACTGAGCTTTCCCTTAATCATCTAACTTGGGTCCTCTTGTCCGGCAATGTTATGCTTGTTTAGTGAATGTCGATAGAGAATCAATATTTATTCAGTACTAGCATTTCCCAGTGGGCTTCGCACCACCATACATAAAATGTTTTTTTTATATCGCAAGAAATTTTTCATATTAAGTTTCCTTTATAGAACTCGTAAAATGTTTAAACAGTTAATTAGTTGATTTTTTTCATTCAACATACTTTCTAAAGATGTCACAATAGCCTTTTCTGTACTTTTTTAAAATTTGACTGTGGTGGTCACCTATATACAGGTAAGGTGAAACAGCCGATAAAAACTTGTAATTAAACTTTGATTCTTTAATTTCCATTTCAATTTTTTACGCTAAATAAATTATGCTAAAATAAATAAAGTTAAAAATGTTTTTCCCGTTCCTTGAATGCTCCAGTTTTTATTATATTTTCGTCCAAAATTAATATTATATTAACATAATACACTTACAACCACAACAGTACAACAGAAACGCTCATAAGCGGCTGTGTATTTGTTGTTGTTTTTCCCATACAGGCATTTCGTATGAGAGGAAACCATTACTCACATAAAATGTCATAACGCAGGAACGGCTGCACCGATTTCAATCAAACTTCACACAAACCACCTCCTCAAAGATAGAAAAGAACTCTAAAATTTTTGTGTCAATCGGTTTGGCGGTTCTTGAGTTATAAGATTACCAAGGAGATGTAACTTCTTTTTATATATATAGATTTTGACGTTCACAGATAGCTTGGAAGACTTTTGCGAACATACATAGGTACATATATGGGTGTTTAATGAGAGCTTTTGGTGCAGGAGGAGGCAGTATGGGAATTGTCTTACCATTTGATTGCTAAGCAGTTTATGCTTGAAGTTCTAGATAGGGCTATGATCCGAAATATACATTGTAGCACATAAGAAAATAATATTGCATATCTGCAAAGAACTTTTTAAAACGCGTATGTTCTTAACATAATAGCAATGGACAGCGGGTAACTGGCTGCCTGCACCCGCTGTCAAAATTCTAACACATTGCACAGAATTGTGGCGGGGACGGTTCACTCGTCATCGGCATGATTCAATTATTAAAGATTTGCTCACTTGTGACATTAGAATTCTGGCACTCCCTTACAAAAGGTCGCATTTAAGAACGGCGAAGAAAGTGGAAAAATTAAATACATTTATGGTAAAAATTATAAATAAAAAATAGTCCCAGAATTATATTTTATGAATTAATTTTTAAACTGAAAACTGTTCGCGGATGACGCTAATTTGTTACCTAAGCATTATGACCCTAATGAATACTTTCATAGAAGAAATGGATTCATCATAAATTTAGTTGACTAAAAACAAACTTTATGCTTTATTTCACTATGCTTTGCCCACGCAAGTTTGGAGTCTTGACCGCCAAGTCATGATTATTTCATGCGGAGGTGCACGAATTACCAAATGATAAAAAATATTGTTAGCTATCGCCCCTCGACAGACAATAGTAAACCTCTGAGTGTAATTTCTGTCATGAAAAAGCTCTTCATAAAAAACCATATGTCGTTCGGAGGCGGTGAGTAATTACATATTATAAAATGAACTCTTCTTAGTAAGTTATATATTCTAGAAAGTTAACAATCTAGTGAGTACTTTCGCAGCCTATATTTGAAAGGCATCGGCCTCAGGTTGTCAAAATGTGCATCTTTTACACTCATAGCCCCCTCTATAATAATCTGATTTAAGCGGGAGCTCCGGATGTACTCCATATCGTGGTCCATATTGGTCCTGGACATACCGAGCAAGTTCTTATGAGCAAGATTTTACTTGTCCTCCACTTTTACTCTAAATTTCTAGAGTTAGCAACCCAGTGTCTTGCTAAGGGAGCCGATTTGTCAAGAGGACCCTAGAAAGCTGCTTACTGAGCAAACCTTTTATTATTGAAACATGTTCATCGGTTAGATTATTTTCTATTTTCTCCGCCGAGTTGAAGACCCACGGCCGCTTTTCTGATTACTTGATGAATATTTATTTGTTAACAAGCAACAGTAGGCGAATAACATGAAAACTATATTCGGTTTGTGAAAGAAAATCTGCAAATGATCAATAATTTAAAAAAGGAGTTGTTTTTTTTTTTTTTTTGCTAAAAATGAGCTTGAACGAGTTTTGGCGTAAATCAGTAGTTCATCATCTGTCAAGCCGTAACCGGCTGTCCCAAGGTGGATTTATTAAGGTGACAGCATTCACCCAGCTGAATTTTTCGCCGTAGGTATGGCTTACGTCAAAATGATATGCTTTGTTTGTATGTTTTGGTATGTTTACATTCGTATTGTATTGTATTTTGACTTGATGCTTGTACCAAAAGCAACAACAATTACATGTAGGGTTTTACTTATATGTGTTTGCTGTCACCTATAATAAATTCGCCTTGTGTTTAACCAACCGAATTATCCGACTGACGTCTGTCAAACCGTAACCCGCTATCCGCTGCAATTTTGTTTTGAACATATGCAAAACCTTGTTCGAGGCGAATTGAGTACCACAGGTGGCGTCTTGCCAAAATAGTTACTTTACTTATCGCGATTTTGACAAGTCTGTCGTCAGCTCCCTTTGCAATACAAAGCAAAAAAATGAGGAAAAATTACATGTTTGTGAAAATTCAGTGAATGGCTTAGTAATATTGTGATTTTTTGAGATTTTAACTTAACAAACTAATGAAAACGAAATGCCACGTATTAAATTGTGAAGTAAAAATTAATATAAAGCCTCCAAATGCAGTTTGTTTGCCTTTTTATGCGGAAAACACCGTGGCAAGAAAATGGTTGTATGTGTGTAAAATTTCTTGAGTTTGGTTGTTTCCATTGTTTTCGCGTTAATTCCCCTATTCGGAAGGCACAGCCTTGTATTCTATCATTCTTAATTTTTTCTCAACGATTTTTTTCTTGCTGTGGCAACGCCCGCAAAATCAGCTGTCAAAACCAATACTGAATTCGCCTTTTATTTATGCTTTAGTTTTCACTGGTTTTTGCCAAAGTACACGCAGAAGAACAACATTTCACAGAAAATCAGCAATCAAGAAATAGGATCAAGTTGAAATTTTGAATACAAGGTATTAAGGATTCTAGGCCGCACTGCATCGGATTAGTGTACAATTATATTTTCTCTCATTCCAGCAATCAATCAAAAATGTCGATCGAATTACGCCGCAAGCACGTGCTGAAGGAAATGATGGAGGACAATTTCGAGTTGCCCACAGAGAAACAGCAAATAATGCGTGTGGTTAAATGTCGTGGCAACAATCTGCACGAAGTTGAAACTGGAACGCCAGACTCTGAGAATATCTTGGCATCCATGCCAAATAAGTTTCGTCGGAATGTATGGATCGGGCGTGGTGACTATGTGCTGGTGGAACCAATCGAAGAGGGTAATAAAGTAAAGGTGGAAATATGTAAAATCCTCACTCCACAGCATATAAAAGAATACAGTAGGGCTGGTGTATGGCCTGAACAGTTTAGTAAAAAGCCTGAACCCGACCAATTCGATATAGAAAGCGATGAAGAAGCGAATGGTGATGAGTTAATAGTGAGAAATCCCAATAGGCCAACATTATCGGAGGATGATTCTACTGATGATGAGGAAGATGATGATGAAACTGCAAGTGATACAGAAGATGATGAGGAAGATGCAAGTGATAAGAATTAATTCTGGCAATCGACGGCAACGCATGGGCAGGAACCGAAATGACAGCTAGCAAAAAGTCTAGTCTTGCGATTTCAAAAATTCTCAATTTTAATTGTGCCGGCTTTAAATTAACTAAGTATTGTAGGCATCATTTTCCTAAATTTTCACATTGCCAAGGAATGATAATTTTTTATAAGCCTTATCTTTAATTTTAGGTATCACTTTTTGTATTTAGACTTATTGTTATGTGATGTTTCATGTTAGCTTTAAGATAAGATAAGCAATGGCTTAGAAATATAACTTCATTAAAAATAAATAAATAAAAGATTATTTCCAGAAAAAAGTGTTTTATGTTGACGGAACTACAACATACTGCTGTATTATAAGCAATTGTATCTCCTACTTGACTAGAATTGACCCCGTCGGCCATGTGAAGGTATCCCGCACGATATTAACCACCTCGCTCTTTGGACCCAATCTGCAAAGCAGCACGTTTACCAGCACTACCCTTCGATGACGATGACGATCGGTGGCTGCGCTGCACTGGCAGGGCCTAGGAACTGCTACAACAACAACAACAACTTATACTAATTACGTTTCACTCAAAGTTTGAATTTTTCGTATCTGCATATGTATTCTACGAGTATCAAATTAAAATAGTTTCGAACACAATTTGGGTAAGTTATTTCAAAAGAGAAAGTGAATGTTATTTAAACAAATCGTCATCTTGCGCAATATTTGTATATCTTGGGTTAATAGTATAGAATATTTCTGTAACGAATTGATAATGCTGTGCGAGTTACTGTAGTAGCAGCATGAACTTTGCACATATATATACGAGAAGCGCTGCTGAAGTGACAGTCCTTGGCCGCATATAAATCCGGTCGCTCCGGTTACGTAGAACCGACAGTCGTGCGATCGATGCTGTGCGAGTCCTATTCCTTGCGTGGATAGAAATCTATAATGTGATGGAATGAAAAACATGTTTTAAAATTCATGACAACATTTTCTGCTCCAACGAATTTTCTGCTTTTGTTACTGGAAACAGTTCGAGCATCGATAAGCCGTTCCCCCCGACAGTCGGTTCTACGTTACCGGAACAAACCGGATTTACTATATATTCGGCCAAGAACTGTCACCCCAGGACTTGCACTCCCCGTACAAGTATGGGAAATATTTTTGCTACTACAGCAACAACGACAACAACCATCGATTGGCATCGAAACGGCTCTATTATTTCGGTCCTTTCTAAACCGAAGATAAAAAGTTGTAATTTTGAAGCAGTAGATGGCTTTCGTTCACCGGAGCGTAGCTATCATGCCAATCAAGAAATGTGGTATCTGCTTTCTAGTGCATTGTCTCAAATAAATTTTAAACTCATCAACATGGTTTTGTCATAATTTCGCTTTTATTTGCATTTTGTGTTCTTTGAGTTTACTGCAATGTTTAAAATGCAAATACTTAGAGTGTAAAATGAGTAAAAAGTGCAAAAGCTCAAAATTTCACATACATTTTTTATTTTATTTTTATAGTTTTATTTTCGTAAGCATAGCACTGACTTTGTGTTTTAATGAGTATTTTTTATATGAAAGCTTCTCTTTGTTTGTTGTAATTCTTAAATATTATTAAGCATTTTAAGTGCTCTTAAATGGGCGTCGGCGTTAGCAGCTCACAGTGTGGCATCGAACCAATTGAACTACGTTTATTCGTATTGCTGCTCGCCTAGCGTGACTTATTTAACTGCTAAAACTTTGGTGTTTTCTCTTATGAACTACGCAACTTAATTGAGGAGGAATGTAAACAATCAATAAGGAACTAATACTTAAAAATTATCAAAAAAAAAAACAGAACAAATTATAAAAAACAATTATAAAGAGGCGCAAAACAATTATAAAAAAAAAACTACAAAAAAATTATAAAAACAAATTATAAATAAAAATTATATAAATAAAAATATATACATATATAAAAAAAATTACAAAAAAAACTAAATAAACTAAACTAAAACAAAAATTATAAAAAAATACAAAATATACAAAAAAAAAATATAAACAAAAAACAATATATACAAAAAAAATATAAACAAAAAATGATAAATAAAAACTATATAAAAAAAAAACAATAAATAAAAATTGTATAAAAACAAAATTATAAAACACAATTATAAAAAAAATTATCTAAAAAATTATAAAAACAAAAATTATATAAAAAAATTATAAAAAATATAAAAAGAAATCATAAAACCAATTATAAAAAACAATTATAAAAAAAAACAAAATACAACAAAAAATTGTAGTTATAAAAAAAAAACAAAAAAAAACAAAAAACTACAAAAAATAAAAATTAAAAAACTACAAAATTATAAAAATTATAAAAAAGAAAATAACAAAAACTAAAAAAAAATTAGAAAAAAAATAAAACAAATTATAAAAAACAAATTCCAAATAAAAATTATATAAAAAAATTACAAAAAAAAAAGAAATTATAAAAAAAACTTACAAAATCAAATTATAAAAAGCAAAATTATATAAAAAACAATTATATAAAAAATTATAAAAAATAAATTACAAAAAAAAAATTATAAAAAAAAGGTTAAAAAATTATTAAAAAAAGAATAAACAAAAATTAAAAAAAAAAAATTATATAAAAAAAGATTTTTTTTCTTTTTTTTTTTGTTTTTATTTAAAATTGAAAAAAAAAAAGAAATTATAAAAAAAATTAATAAAAACAAAAAGAAAAGTATTATAATTTTTTTTTTTAATATATAAAAATATAAAAGTTAATTAATTATAAAAAAAATAATAAAAACAAAAAAAATATATAAAAAAAAAATAATAAAACCAAATTCCAAATAAAAATTATAAAAAAAAATTACAAAAAGAAAAGAAATTATAAAAAAATTATAAAAAAAAAACAAATTACTATTGTAAAAATAAGTATAAACAAAAATTAAAAACAAAAAGTATATAAAAAAATTACGAAAAAGGATATAAAAACAAAAATTATATATTATAAAAAAAAGAAATAAAAAAATTTTTTTTTAAATACATAAACATATAAAAATTAACTCGCTTACTTAATGTAAATGAATAAAATTAATGCACTGATGAACAGAAATGCATAAAACTGAAGCTCAAAATATGCAAATGACCACTAAACTAGGCAAGGAATGGAAAACAAATACTATTGAGCTAACACTTTATTGTGTTAATTTGTTTGCAGAAAAAATGCTGCTTTTAGAAATTTTTTACATAAATAAAATTCTTGCAACGTTTTTCAATTTGCATACCAAGCATTCAAAAAGTGCGTGCGCTTTACTTTAAACGAAACAATTATTTTTTATATCTATTAAAATTTCAGCTATCCATTGCAAAAGCCAGAGGACAGTAGCCATCCCTTTTTACGATTTCGAAATCGCGTGGTACGCAGCCCCTATCCGCCTCGAAGCGCAGGCAGTCCAGCATATTTTATGGTTCCAACATTCAAAGTCTCGAAACAGCAAATTGTGGAAAGAGTACAGCGCATTTTTTCACAAATAACTTTCTCTTTGTATTATTTAGACATATTTTTCGGAAAATTTCTTAACAAATTATTGGCATAAAAATTAGGTACGTAAAATAAGAAATTTCGCTTAAACCAAATAAATATCACAAATTAGCCAAAAAGTTCAATTTAAAAACTTCACTCTTCTCTGCGTGTGGACTCTAAAGTTAAATTAAGCATAGCACTTAGAAAATAGAAGATAACATTTCATAAAATGAGATCCTTTTTGCTGCGCGCCTTACAACATCCGCTGCATGTTTGTATGGGTGTGCCACGCAAATAATGTATACGAGCACAAAATTGATTTGTGACAAAGTTTCCACTTCTTTCACAAACGCACAGAAACATACTGCCGCTTAGCAATGTTCGCATTATACATTACGTTGCATGAAAAACTAAAACAACTGCCACTACTCCTTGCCACCATCGCATTTTTCAACAAACGAATCGGTCGCTCTTTCCAAACTGCATACATCTACACGCTGTATGCCGCTTTCGTTGAAGTGTTCCTCCTGTTCGCAATCTTCAGCGATACCCTCTTGCTGTAGTGAGTTTGCGTAATGTTGCTGGTCATGCGCTGGCGCTTTGTCATCGCAACCAGCATCGCCAAGTGCACATATCGTGCCAGTGGCGCTGACTAATTGCTGCTGACTTTTACTCTTTTGCTTGTCCAACGGCAACGATGATGGGCGTATTTTGGAAAATGGGAAATTGGTATGATTTTCAATTTGTGGCGTATGCACGGCAATAATTTCGGTTTGTGTTGCAGCGCAGTCACATTTCTCATTTGACAGAGCATCGGCAACACCGGCTGACAGCAGTTTCTTGACATTCTCTTGTGGCAAATTGCAGAACAACGTCAGGCAGTTGAGTATATCACGCATAGAGCCTTGCAACTGTTGCACCTGTTGTGGAAGAAGGTGAAGATTGCACTTTTATAATTTTAACTACTCTGGAAATCTGGTAACCACTTTACCTGATTGGTTAGCATAGCGCACGTTTTAGCCAAGTCATGTACGGCTGCAGTCGAGCTGGTATCCAGTGAGATTGGGCGTCCACTGTCCGCCGACGTACTGGCATGCCCTTCCGTAACAGCAGCGCCGCCTTCACTTACACCACTCGCTGCATTCATAACCGTTGCGCCACCCTGCATGGTCGACACCTTCTTCCAGAGCGCGTTAATAGCCTGCATTTGCAGCTGCTGTATTTTTCGTTCGTTCTCCAGCTGCGCTTTGGTCAACTCCATGTCTTTGGTAAGTTTGCTGGGAATCAAAAAACAACGTTGAAAAGAAGAAGTCACAATGTAAAAAGTGCAAGTTCCAAGCTTACTCAATATATTCATGTGTGCGTATCTTGAGCAGCTTTTCGGCAATGTCCTTGGTTTTCTTGCGTGTGCGATAGCCGCGCCAAATCTTTTGGATGACTACCGCCGAAGATTCGGTGGCAAGATTTTGTGCTAGTTGGATATTCGTAGCGATCATAGCCTCCTTTTGTTGTTGTTGTGAGCTGTGGTTGAATACACAAAGAAAATTTATTTAATATTAATTTTGAAATAAAAACAAATGAATAAGCTGTGGCACTGCGGCTCCAACGTGGAACTCTAGCAATTGATGATGTTGAAATTGATGACGCTTACCGTTGTGCCGCCTTGTTTCGTATCGTCTTCAGCTTGTCTATATTTATGTGATCGCTGTCATCGTCTGAACTGATGCCGCACGAACCGCTATCTGGCGCGACGACGTGCATCGAATTGCCCGCTAAGCGCGATTTCATTTGGTTATCGGCCTGCGCTTGCGCATGCGCGGCCACAGCTCGATTTAAATTTGAAATATTGTTATGCGGTTGCATCATATTCGACGTGCTGCTGCCACGCCTCGGACTCATATTAGGACTGCAACGTTCCGCATTGCGTTTCAAGTGGGGGCTGCGCATCTTCGGCGAATTCAGTTTGTTATCTAAAACGATTTCGATTTCGATGTCAATGACTCGCATATTTAATAACAATAAAGGAGATATGAAAAACAAATTTTACAATGCTCTACAATTTCGAATAGGTTAAATGAAATAAAATGACATTTAAGAGCAAATCACCTTTGTTTTTGTGAGTTTTCGAATTTTGCATTTGTGTATTGATTGCGTTTACGGTGACACGTTGTGCCACAACGGCGGGACAAACATCTGGACTCATAAGCGCCTCGGGCACGGGCACCATTTTGGAGGCAGCCGCCAAGGGTCCACCGACATTGACGGGCACATTTGGAAAGTTTTGATCTGCAATGTGTGAAACAAATTTTTGACAGATGAATAGAATATAATAAATAGATTCTAGCTTAAGTAGTCGTCCGGCGAAAACAAGTTTCACGAAATAAAATTTATTTTCTTTACGCACAAAACGTGAAGGACTTCCTTACAGAGTTTTACACTTGATTATTGTCGCATCTATTTGAACTGTATAAAATATTAGCCATTTACACGAGGAAGTAAAAGTACGCGGTGGAGTAAAAAAAAGGGGCCGCGTAATCGAATGGCTCCCATTCGGGAGCGCGTAGATTCGAAACTCCGTACATGAAACAGCAAAATGAAACAGTTTTTTCTAGATTTAATTAGATTCTTTATGAGGATTGCACTTCGACCTCATGGCCTTTTGTGCCCTCTACGCATCAGAGTACCTCGGTCCAGACCAAGTTCCCTCATTAAACTCAGAATGGAGCTAGGTTGGATTGAGCGTATGTGCCTTTCTTCTGGCTGCAGTTGGCCAAAAACCTCTCCGCACTTTAGCGCTGCATTCCATCAAAAGCTGCATTGGAGTATCCAGAGGTTGGTCGCAGAAACGACAAGAGCCATTACACCAAATTCCGATCATGTGCAGAGAACTTCGCAGTCTGCAGTGGCCTTTGAAAAAGACCGTCAGCGTTTTCAGTTTATCCTTAGGGGAGTCCATATCGAAGCTCACTAGCGAAATATTTTCCCACCCATCAATCTTACCATTATAGGGGTTAGGCGTTATCGTGCGAGGTGTTGATTCCTGTGAATTATTCGTGCGCGTATTAATAGTGCTACCAGCGCCCGTCGATGAACCATCAAAACTTTGTGACATAAGCAAGGCATCATGTTTGATATTCTCAATCAGAGATGTAGTCATCGGCGCAGTGTGATTTACATTGTTCGAAACTAAGAGTGGAAATTATTGATTACAAAGAACAAAATAAATAATTGGGCACAAAATACTTACTTGTGTCGCTGGATGTGTTACCGTGATAGCTATTGACCATTGAATCGGGTGAACCCTGTCGTCCACTTAGGCGAGAAACTAAATCGTGTGTTACAAAGTAAATTTCATCATCATAAAAATTTGTAAAATAGTGCTTAGAAAAATATTTTCTTACATCTCGGTGATTGTATGCGACTGCTGGTCTTTCGTCTACCCGTCGAGGGCGAATTATTGCTCGACGCATTTGAGTTCTCAGAAATTTCCTCTTGCAGTTGCCGCTGATGCTGTTGCGCTTTGCTCAATATTAAACGCAGCTTGCGTTCGTTCTCATTCTCCAATGCTTTGCCAATTAGTGGGCAAACAGAACTTAAGTATTTAGCCAACGCAGATTGTTCGCCAATTCGAAATTGTCGACCACGTCCCTGACTATAAAGCCACTCTGCTTTGAGGCTGCAAAAAAATAAGAAGGCAAGGTAAATTGATAAATATACGCAACCAAATGTATGTGAGAAAGACACCTTTCAATGGGATCAACCACAAATCCATCAATCACTTTCAAGCTCATGCACCAGTTCAAAACGAAGGGGCGATGGTCAAAGCCACTGAAACAAAAAAAAAATACAAATTAAACTGGCATCAATTTACATCTTTCACGGATATTACTCTGCGTTGCCTGTCATCATGATGCAGGGATTTTCACTCAGCGTGAGACTGTGTAAATTAGACAAGTTTAAGAGCGTGCAAATCTCATTTAAATCGTTAATGATATTCTTTGCCAGCGTTAAAACTTCCAAAGAGGATGGCAGATATTTGTCACATTGGCGAAGATGCGTTAAGCGGTTGCCGTGCAAATATAGTTCCTGTGGAGTGTACAAATTGGATTAATTTTGCTATTGACTTTTGTTTTAGGTTTTTTCTACTCTCACCTTTAAGTTCTTCAAAAACGATATATCTGATATACTGCCTATACTATTCTCAGCCAAATTTAGATATTCTAACTTAATATTATTATTTAAATGCTCAATTGTTTTAATGTTGTTGCCTTCCAAATTCAGGTGCCGCAAATGTATGCAATCCTTTAGCCCTTCAATGGAGAGTATGCCATTGAATGAAAGATTCAGTTCGCGCAGACAGTGTAAACGACATACACCGTACATACGAAGAAGCTGATTTTTGCTAAGCGATAGCTGAAAAATGTGAAATAATTTTTACTGTATTTAGTTTTTTTCGGTATTTTTCTTTACACTTACCACTTCAATTTTTAGGTAAGAGTCGATGTTGTCGATCTTCTGCAACTCGTTCTCGTCTAGTTTTAGTACACGCACATTTTGTGCATCCTCTTGTTTTGGCACTTTTTTCAATTGCTTTCGCGAGAGATCTAAGGTAGTTTTATCGTTCTCCTCTTCACCTGCAAGTAAACGAATATACTTGTAAATAATTTTTTTGTTGTTTTTGTTAATACTTAATAGTTATCTTTCTTTCTTTTCTTGTAACAGCCTAAAATATTCTCAATAAATTGTAGTGAAATACCACCGGATATTAGCCGGAAATCCGTAGGCGGAAACGCGACTGTCGCTACAACGATTGCTTCGTTAAATTTATTTCTTTCCACTTATTTTTCAAAATTGAGGTTAAACTATTTAAAACAGAGTACAATATTATAAAAATTTGTTTAATAAGAATTCTAATGTTTAAGGTTTTATCACTAGTTGCACCCCTGTTTATAATGGCTTGAAAATTTAATTTTCCCGTTAAGTAAATTATCACTTCCGTTTTCTGAATAGCAGGATATCAAACCTTCAGTTAAGAGTAAATATAAATCAAATCGGCTACAATCAATATTTTTTCAAATATTCATGAGCATTTTATAAATAAAACAATCGGCTCAACGGCACTACTCTTCAGCACCCCCACACACTTATACAACCGTGCTTTTATATATGCACCCCTTTTGTTGTTGTGCGCCTGCGGTTCTGTCGGCGATGACGACATCGCTGCTCAGACAGAGGTGGGTAGGTAAAAATGAATGGAAACGGCCTAAAAACAAGTAGGACTACAGTCAAAACAAATCGTTCCTAACCATCACGATGACACGCATTTTTGTCCTTGAAGCTTAAAGAAAATTGTATACCAAGTAAGCACTTTCACATATCGAGTTATTAATGAAAGAAAGTAAAAAAATTGTATAAGATCCTTGCTCAAAAAAATAACGTACTCATTTTAGCGGCTGCTTATTCGATGCGTTGCAAATTCCTTCAGTTTTTTTCCCGCAACAACTGCGAAAAATCAATTGTCGGCGTGTGTATGAAGAAAATTAAATTCTTCAGTTTTTTCGTTGACTCTGTGTTGTCTGTGCAGAGAAAGGCATTGGCGATTTTAATAATTGTAACAAGGTGAATTACTGCTGCTGCTGGTGGGAGGGCGGTGAAAAAATGAACATAAGCGCGACACGACGGTTTTTTCACACTTTTTTCTATAACTGTTTTTCGTCCTGCTCAATTAATATTATTTTTCATTTAACAACTCGACTTGATTCTGCAAAATTTTGACATGTTTTACAAAGAATTTAATTTGAAAGATATGCTAAATTGGTGAAGAAATTTTTATTTAGAATTTTTTCAAAATTGAAATTTTTGGCAGCAGTAGCAGAATTTGATTTGTCTCGATTGATTTTTGTACCTTTTACCGGGTTGTCGCGCACTTGAATTGCGGTATCAGGGTTGCTATTCTAATAGCATAAATTGCTGATTGGTAGCAAACCGTTGCCACAGTAATGAAACGTATGAAATTATTACGCAAGTAGTGGAATTCACTAACATATTTCAACGATATGCGCATGTTATTTTCCCTTTACCACAATTTTAACAACTTTGCTATTTAGTAGCCCGTTTCATAACAAAAATCGATAAACAAATCACTTGCTTTAGTCAGCTACTCAATTATCGGAAATTAAGCGACACAAATTTTGGTGTGTCTAAATGCAACTAGAAATTAAAACTAATAGTTTATTTAATTATTAAAAAAGCGACAATAGGTGTTTAGTTAATGACTTATCGCACGGAGAGTAGGTAGTGATCCATCAAAAAGTGCATCAAAGTTTGCTCCGGCATGTGGACAATGCTTTCTGTTTGGGTTCAGGGGAGTTCCAAAAACTATTCCGGTTAACACCAGACTTGGCTGCGGCCCTATTCGCTCTTTTAATTTCTTCCAACTTATTCAATTCTAAATTCTGCTATAATATTACTAGGTGCACAACTGGATGTTACCTACGACCCATAGGGGAGCAGTTGGGAATATCCGAGGATGATTTTTATCTGAAATATGTCTTACATTATTTAATTGAATTATAGAATACTGAGTTGCATAGACTGAAGATATTTGTAATTGTAATCATTATCCATAATTTTCAATATACCATAAATGTTTTGCATTGTTCGCTTTCAGTCCGCCAACGGGAAGAAGTAAAAGGAAAAGTATAAGTAAAAGTACACTTCAACAGTTGGCATAAAATTATCTCTGATAATATTTTCAAATTTGAAATTTTTCAATATTTTTCAAGAATTGCTTTGATTCTGGTGGCATTCCAGAAACCAAGGAATGCAATGATTCCGGTGGACTAGATTTTCCCATTTGCGCAGCATATTCCTAGTGTTTAAGGATTGAATTTGAGCGCTTTAATATTCACCACACACTTTTCATTAAGCCAATGGCCACTGATTTAGCTGAACTATAATCCACTTGACGAACATAATTAAATGCAGCACAATTCAAATTTATACGACCTTCTTGTGCTTGTTGTGTGCGCTGTAGTTCACTTTCTTCTGCTCTGGCCATAGCTTGCCTCTTGTTAAGCTTAAATTTTCTTGGTATGATTCTCAAAAGTACTGGTAAAAAAATTATTATACTTGGTGGTTATTGTGTTGACTAAATAAATAAATAATTGTACAATACTGCAAAAATGACCCAACTTCAAAATAACTTTGAAAAATTATAAAAGATTTCTTCTAATGAGCTGTCTTTTCGTTGATGTAATAATCTAGTCGAAAAAAAGAAAAAATTATGACCATACCCATACGGCGATAAGTAAATGTCTTAGCACCGCTTGCGGACTTTTAGCGATGACGTCGCTAGATGCCTTCAGAGTGGAAGCTCAATGTAAAGACTTTCAGTGGTTACTTCAAATCAGACCTACGAAAATAACCACAAAGTATCTTACATTACCCTGTTATGCACTACACGAATGTTTCTGCCAGAATCGAGATACACATATCAACAGAAAGTCATAGTGACATAATTTGTCCATTATCAGTCTTATTTATTATTGGTACATTAAGCCAATTTTTTGGACTAAACTAAAATTCATTCACAAACATTGCCAGATTTTAAAATACATTTACTAAAGTTCTTATCTTTAAATCGTTATTTGCATATTTGCTTTGAAATTTGATATTTCTTGCCTTTCAGGTGTGTTTTTGTAAAACTTATATTTCTTCATCTGACGCAATGCAAACGTGACATTACGAATATTTCCTTTGCAAAACTAACACTGCTAAACAACACTGCCTACAGCTGATTTTATTGCGCACCGGTATACGCTTGTTTGGCGGCATTCGCAAATTTTCGATTGCATTTCACAATTGTTTATAATTTATAAGCTTAAAAATGGCTCCAGCGTTTGAATCACGTACGTTTGTTAATGGCGGTATGTTGCGCAAATTTAATGGGCAATATGTGAGCATATTTTTGCGTATCGAAGAGGAGGCCGGTACGAACCTTATAGCCATGTCAACAGACAATCAGAAAATACGCGTGAAGCTGCAAGATTCGACAGGTGGACGCAAAGGTAGCTGGGTAGAGATCATTGGCAAACCAGTTGGCAGTGATGCGATTGATGCTAAAGAGGTAAAACTCTTATGACATATTTCTTACTGAGTACCCTGCTTATTTAATAAATTCTAGGCAATTTTGTTTGCTGAAGATGAACCCGGCCTCGATGTGGACGCCTACAATATGATGGTTGAATTCCTGAACAATTGCAAAGAACTGTATAGAAGTGGTTAATTTTTTTTTTGTCAAATGTTAAGTTTAACTTATAATACGATAATTTAAGAACCGCAAGTACATTTAATTAAAAAATTTAATATCCTTTAATCGAAAAAAATTAGGCGCATTAACGGTTTTACAAAGAATAAATGAGTAGAGAGTATACATCACGCAGACTACTGTTAAACTAGTTCCTGAAAAGCTATGTAACCGGTAAGCTCACTCTTTCTGTTTGAATATGGTCGCTTTGTATACCTCGTTTACTTTATGCGGCAAACGTTCCAGATCTTCCATCAGAGACATTTCCTCACGCAAATTATTAAGATACATGCGTTGTAGTTTTCGTATCATCGGATTGATCACTTTTGAGTTGACAACATCGTCCACAGAGATCGTGAGTGTTTCACCCGAGCGGCATTCAAGAAAGTCACCCTTGGGAATTTCAGTCATCACGTCTCTTTGGCTTGAACGCGTAAATATCTTATCAGTGCAACGTTTGCATGAAGTCGGCATTTTCTGTAAACCCATTTGTGCGCTCTGATCTTTCGAGCGGCAATTGGTACCCTCAGATATTGGGTCAGGTTCCGTGGAACACATTGTTTTTAAAGTCTCGTCAATCATCTCGTGCAATTTACATTGTGACTTAACCATTTTCCGCAAGTCCTGCGAGCTTTTCTTGCTCACCACTGTTTTCGATGACTTGAGGGATTTGTTACTTTCTTCCGAACCCGGCCCACCACCACCAATATTCGAGTCAGTTTCATACATAAAAGCATTGGCGTCATCGGTATGGAATTTGTGTTGATTAACGCTATTTGGCAATGGCAGCGTTGGCATTGGCTTTGACTTGGGTTGACAATGGCGATTGAAATTACTGCTTTCGTTATAGGTGCTACCACGATAGCTTTCGGCTTGACTGCTGTGCCCAGCGCAATGCACATCGTACAGCGCGCGGTCTGCATCACCACCACTGGAACGCGATACTTGTCTACGCTGCTGATGGCAGCTTTCGTAATCGGGCATTTTTTGTGAGCGAAGCACTTGTTCCTTATAGTGCTGCGTCGCACATTGCTGGAATTTGTGGAAATATCGAACTGTCAGTCAATTTGTAAAACTTACATTTTACTTGACTTACTATTGGCACTTACTTGTAA
The DNA here is from genome assembly GCF_027943255.1 of Anastrepha obliqua. Lineage (NCBI taxonomy): Eukaryota > Metazoa > Arthropoda > Insecta > Diptera > Tephritidae > Anastrepha > Anastrepha obliqua. Next base: position 113,758,754 of record NC_072896.1, on the reverse strand, counting down.
TTTCGAAGTTTTCATTTGACCAATGAAATGGTTTCGCAATTTCGAGCGATAATCCTCCTCGTCTATAGCATCCATTGCAAGTTGCAAATTTTAAAATGCTTTACAAAATATATTCGAAACGTAACGAAGTGTAAAAAAAAAATATATAATTTATGTATATTTGAAATTGTTTTTTAACTTTCAAAAATGTCTGTCCTTTTTGACTTGTGAATCTCATGTAAAAATATCAATTTTCGGTAAAGCAGTCGAATCGGGCAAACAAAGTGGGATTGGTTTAATATCAAGAACGACAGAACCACCTTTGTATTCTCTATTTCCTGGATCAATATGAATGAGTACTTGAGTGAAAATTGATAGCTTTTAAATTATTAATATTAAATTGAATTTAATATTTAAATTTAAAGCTAGTAGACAGTGTAAAACTATAAAGTTAAGTAAAGTAAAGGAAAAGCTGCATTTTAGTTATATGCTGTGATTTTACTGCCAATGTCCTTTTGATTTGATAATCAGGAAAATGAGTTTTGTACTTGCATTTGAATTTTTAAAAAATTACTAATAATTATTTAGATATATAAATACTGTTTTGAGCTACAAATTGCGACGAAAAAAGACAGATTTCTTTGTCTAAGCCCAGCTTTAACTAAGAAATCGAATATGCCATGTGCCGGATCCAATCAGTCGTTGTTCAGACGGGAACGAAGTGTTATTGGTTGATTTTTTTCGTATATCACCAACACATTCTCAGCTTTCTTATAAACACACCTGAAGTGACAGCAGCCCATCAGCTGATTCTATTAAAATCGCTCAGAGCCGAATAACGGTCTGTTAGAGAACTCACCTTTAAACTCTTTTCACCATGGGCTGCCACGTTATCGGGGATTCACAGCAGAACTCTGCCAAGGATTATAAATTACTAGGTTTGACCAATAACTATGATGAAAAATAAAATTGTGCTTCGGCAGAACATACACTAAAATTGGAACGATACAGAGAAGATTAGCATGGCCCTGCGGAAGGATGACACGCAAAATCGTGAAGCATTCCACAATTTTTTCGAGCAACTGTCTGGCATAGACGTAGACAGCCTAATAAGGTTCCTAAACCGCACAGACTGGATATAGTATTGCTGTAAGTAACTATTAAACAAGTTCGTAACGAGGATGTGGCAACAAAATGGTGCGGAAGCGCTAGTTGGATTATGGATAAATCACCACTCTAACCAACCAACCACACAATCTCAGTTTTTTTTTAAACAAAATGCTGCCGCAACACCGATGACGTTAGTCAATCAGGCGATTCTTTCAAATTCGCTGAGAGCCGGCTACCGGTCTGATCTTGGCGACACTTGAATTCTTTGCACCAAGATTTTGATTAAAAATGTGGCGTTCACGCAACATAGTAGCAACTGCTCAGAAATTCCAGGACGTCGATGTCAGAAGTCGAGCGTATGTCTAATTCCTTCAGATACCTGTCAGTATCCGCGAATTTTTTAGAGAGGCCTACAAAGAGTCGCTTCCAGCATATTCGTTATCCGTTGGAAAGGACTAATAAGGATTTCGTAACAGATTTATAGCGCGAAAGATATTCCACATTGACTGTTTTGTTCTGGGATCCAGTATCCGGTCTTCTATATGCCTGCAGTTTTCGAGCCGTATGTGTAATAGGGGGTTTTAGGTGGGGACTGCCTGAAGAGTAGAATTCCTAGTTTGATTTTGAATCTACTCTCATAACACTACAAATAATTTAACTATGCCAATGGAAATTCGTTACCTATCGGAGACGCCATTCTTTACTTTTTCTGCAGGTAGGTAAACCTTTTTTTATAAAAAAAAAATACCAGTCTAACGGTTAGACGCGATAGAAGTGAAACCTTCCGTAAAACAAACTGAGAGAGAATGAGACGAAAGCAGCATTAGGAGCGGGATAATTATAACTATGTATATTTTTTGTTTTTAATTTTAATGTAGTTGTTGAAAATTTTTAAGGCATAGGTATGGTGACCCTCGACATTGGGTGCAGTATGTTGCCACTAGTTTGGCCTTCTTCCTGGCGACTGACGACGAGTTTGTCGTCTTTAATTCTGAATAGCACATGCCGCAACGATGTCTCTTGCGCCTACCATCTTTTGTTGCTTCTGTCGACGTTATTAAAAAGTGTTTTCCCTGCGGAGGTGAGCGCGCTATTGAAGCGCTATCTTTTCCACTCTTGAAAAGGATAATGCTTTGACGAAAGTCAGATATTTGCATGTTGGGGCTATTTTCGTTGTGTAAGATATACGCATTAATAACCGCCGTATTCAATAGCACGTCAAAAGCTACTTTGTGGAACCAACGAATAGTTTTCCTTAAGGGACTGAAGTAGCTTGCCATTTGATCCGCCAAATCGATTCCTGAAAAAAATAAAAAAAGGAATAAAATTAATAAGTATTTAAGTAGATATGTATTTGAATTTTGAAATTTTAAAAGAGTTTAATTAACAAACCTTGTTTACATTTATTGTATTCCAATATAACGTTAGGTTTCAAAATATCTTGTCGATTTCTTCTGGACTTGCTTCCAGAGGGTGCAAGTGTTCCATTGCTTACCGTGGACAAAAAACGAACCTCTCTCTTGTCCCTCCAGTAGCCAATTACCATTCCAGCTTTTTCAAATGTGATGCATTCTCCTTTTTTTAGTTTCTTCGTTAATTTAGGTATGCCTCTCCGGTTTTTTCTTAGAGTTCCTTGTAGATGCGTTTTTCTATTTAAGAGAACATTGCCCAACTCGATAGAAGTATAATAATTGTCCACCGTGAGTGTTCGGTTCTGTCCAAAATAACCTTCCATCAGTTGAAGACAAATATTTGTTGCAAGAGAAAACCCTGTTGTTGTATCTAATTTTCCGGTATACAGTTTAAAATTATATATGTAACCTGTAGTGTCTGCTAATTTGAACACCTTAATACCATATTTATGGGCCTTACCAGGAAGGTATTGTCGAAAACCCAGACGACCACGTTTTTGGCTAGCTGGTCTATTTTGTTTAAAGGCCAGAATCAATTCCTGCAAGATCTTGTCAATTTTATAAGTTTTTGACACTGTTTCAGAGGACTGGGCATTATCTGCGAAGTGAATGAATTTGAGCAAGATCTGGAACCGGTTACGAGCCATAACTTGTGGGACGAATGCGTTTTTGAACAATGTGCTTGGTTTCCAATAGTCGGTTATTGCAGGGTATTTTACCATTCCCATATACATGACTATGGCCAGAAACTCCATGATCTCCTGGCGATAGGTATCTTTCCACATATTCATCCTACTGCTGCTGCGAGTACCGATGCCAGCTACTTGAGAGTTTGCATTCCTATTTGTGTCTTCAACAATAATATCCAATATCTCATCGGTCAAAAACTTTCTGTAATATTGAAATGGCGTACCGGCATCATATTGCAAAACCTGGGGTGGATTGGTAAATTCTTCGAAATTCTTCAAAGTCTCTCCGGTAGCAGGCGAGGTCCATGCTGTCGTAGTTTCCGTCTGTTTTTCATCTGCAGTATTATTAACATTTGTAGCACTAATATCGAGGTCTTCATCAATACTGTCATCACTCCTTGTATCACTGCCTGAATCTGGGATGTATTCATCTTCATCTGGACTGAAATCCTCACCACTAACACTGGAATTTTCCATTGAATTCAACGCGTCACGTATTTCCTCGGAATTCATAACTTCACAACTTCACTATTTTTCACTGTAATTTGCAACCAACTGCTCGCTATGAACTCAAGTTTGATACTGATTTATTTTGATTTACTTGTTCGAAAAGTGATCACCGGTGATCACATTTCAAAAAAAAAATAAGAATAGTTTTAAAAAACGGTCACCAGTGAACACAGCACAAAAACATGCTCATACGCGTCAGGAGCGTGACTTTTATTCCTGGTAAAAATATCTCGTTAAAATTCAAACGGGAACATGACTTTTTTTGCTTGGCACCTGGGGGTAGATTTTTTTTGTGATCACCGGTGATACTTGGCACCTGGGGGAGGTTTTTTTTGTGATCACCGGTGATACGTGGCAGCCAACGTGTTAAAGGAACCGCTGTGTCCAATGCAAAATTTACGTTAAAATCGCCACTTAAAATCATTGGAACTTTATCGTAATCTTTTCTAAGTATCCGCGATACTTCTGGTGTATACTTTATTAAATTTTCGTGATGCTATTTATTGATTGATTCGGTGAAATATAAATTGCCACAATTAAAACTGTTTTTCTATTGCTCAATCTGGTTTCGCATGCACATATTTCTCCCACTTTAGAGAACTGAACAGACAGTGATTCTAGTTGCTGTGCATTCAGATCTATCTGTGGAGTTACAATACGAGCACCGTCATTTTGATTGTGGTATATTGCAACACCGTCTGCAATTGCGGTAAATATTTAAAATTGAAAATATTTACGAATATAAAAATACGGACGCAATACAGCACACGCGGTTGCTATTATGAGCGTCGTAACGCGTATATTACACAGACGTACTAACATACACACAAACATTCGTAGGACGCTTGGTCTAAGCAAGAATTAGGTGGTGTAGTATAGGTTTACATAATGCCTTCTCGCTCACCGTGGCACCATAATAAGCGCGCACACATACCTACTAGCATACATACAAACATACATACGTATGACGCTTGAACTAAACACCAAAGCAAGTAATAGGCAGTGTAGTATACATACTACAATACTCACTATACTAGCGTGGCTCAGCAGGACGCTTCGTAGCCAAGAGTGTCGCTTTTTCGTTTCATCGAGTCTCAAATCACTCCCAACGATTATAAAGAAGTTTTCACTTCAAAAATATGCTCCTCAATCAAAACTACCAACGTTTGGCTAATTGGTCTCACCAATTACAGTCAGGCTGCAACTTAACATGCAAGTGTTTGCTTTTATGATAGCCTAAATGGTTTTAAACGTTTTTTTCGCGCTAATCAGTTTTCTCTCGGGGGGATGTGCCGAATAGCTTGCAGACTTCAGCGTTACGTTACATTAGCATCCATCCGTGGCAGCTACCTGTGCCTAGTTTTTGTGCCTATCAGTTCTGCAGGTTTACCAAATTCAGATTTGACAGTATAAAACCGTTTGGGCATTGAAAATACGTACACGGCGTGAAGATTTCAAAGGTATTTTTCAAAATTGGTGTTGTTTCTGCGGTGACAAATAAACTGGAAATTAACTCCAACATAAAAAGAGGTATTTTAACAAAACCGCGCCCACTTTTTATGTGCTAATACTAAATATCTGTCTGTCCGAAGCTATTATGTTGCTGTTAGAAGCTATTTATAACTCTTATTGTCTGAGTTTGTTTGATAAAAAAAAAAACCCATATTAATTTTATTGAAATGTGCCCGGTAGCTCTTGATCGAGTTAAATGGAAGTGGATTCTTGAGGAGGCTCAAGCTCACCTCGAGCTTTAATTCTGATGGATGATGATGATATTGTTGTTGTCATGGGAGCCTATTAGTTGCCGTCGATGCTATTCAACGGTAGACCCAAGAATCGAGCTGTTTGAACGACTTCAAATACCAATGGTTCTCATAATATTGGAAGTTGGGCATTATAACCAGACTAGTCCGTTGTCGAAATTTGAATTACTAACAAATAATTTTTTAACTGAAAAGAAAAAATGTATGTATAAATTATAAAGGGTGATTAGATTGCCTGGAGTACTCTCATAATTTCTTAGCTAGAGTAGGGCCTCCTTGACCCTGGCAGGTGGTCAATGCGGTCACGTTTCGCGCCTACGCAGTGAATACAATTGGGAGTTGCTTTGCAGTCTTCTATTTTGTGACCTGGTTTCCCGCATCTGATGTAATATACGTATCCTTTCTATTAGGGCCACTGCAATTTGCTTGTGTGCGCCCTATCCCAAGGCAGCGATAACATCTCTTAATTTGTTCGCATGGTCGCATCTTTGCTCGGATCCAGCCGATTTTTATATCGCCGATTTCGATGAGCTTCGCGGTGCCTTCTGCAGATAGCGTGAGGAAAACACGTACTTGCTCCCGTGCATTCGGCGCCGTTATCCTCGTCTGTACCTGTTCCTCTTAGTTGGGGAGCAGTTTCCGGACTGCTGTTTCTACCTCCGCGTTGGTCGTCAAGGAGTCGAGATCTCATATCTCAATAGTGGAGCTTGGCTTTCACCCCGCGATGGAAGCCGGGTCCTGCACAGTGCTTTTCAGCTGATGCACGAACTCTGGCGTGACTTTCTCACCCCTACCAAACTCCAAAAGTATGGCCTGCATAGCTATGGTTTACTGCGGTTTTTATCACAACAGCTTCTGGTTTCACGTGCTGTGTTCGCGGCTTGCTCCTTTTGTTTGGCTCGGCTAGCCTTTCCTTCGGCTTCTTTTGGTTGCCCCTCTTAGTAACTGTCTGCTAGACTTCATGCGTTTTCTCAGGGGGTCGTTTTTTGTTTCCTGTGGGTCCATTTGCCCTGGCTTTCTTACAGCTCTCAGAGACAGCCGAACTGGTTGCCATTCGCTTCGGGTTCGTCGTCGCAGAGGTGGGAGTATCTGTATGTATTTGCGGGATGGCAGTGTTCTTTCGAGATTTTCACAACATTTGGTTCCAACAAGACGACGCTACTTGTCATACACCCTGTGAGACAATGGATTTACTGCGTCGCCGTTTAGGTGAGTTATTTGTCCCTCGGCTCGGAGCAGTGGATTGGCCACCAGGATCCTGTGATATCACACTTTTGGACTTTTATTTGTGTGGGTATGTAAAGTCTAAATGCTTTGTGAATAAACCAGCTTCCATTGAGGCATTGGATGCCAACATTACTAAAGCTATTCAGACCGAAGTTATCCAGCGAGTCATTCAAAACTGGTGTTTAGGGATGGCTGAATTACGGCACAGTTGCGGCCGACATTTGAAAAGGATTATCTTTAAAATAAATTCCATGAATAGTTCTACACAAAATTAAATAAAATATTGCCCACTCAATTTGAATTTCTGTCGTTTTATTTCATCACCCTTTACAAAAAATCTGGTTATGCTAGGTTTTTTAAGGTTTTGATAGATGATCTCACTTAATTGGGCCTTTCTCAATTTAAAGGCATATTTAGAAAATTCGAGCTTTACTTACTCAAAATGCTCTGTCTTATACGGCTCGTTTCCTCAAACATCTTTTCCTCTAAAAATTCTTCAAGAAATTACCGACCGCGTACATAACAAACTTTGCTATTTTCCGAATTTTACTATCTTTCACTGGTGCCAAAATCTTGTTCTTTTCACCTTGAGTAATTTTCTTAAAATTCGGGTTGCTTCAATTATCAATGGAATTCTGTAACAACTTTCCACAAATCACAGACACCTTATAAGTCACAAAAAGGCGCATATCGCAAGTACCTTTATTAAAAAAAAGAGGTTGTCTGTAAAGTCGGTTTGCTGACGATAGTTTAGTGATAATGTCATAAGAAAATACTAATTGAATGGTTGCATTTTTCAAAAGAAAATTTTAGTTTTATTTGTTTGATAGATATTTTGTATGGATATAGAGAATGAGTTAACATGATATAGAGAATGAGTTAACCTAAATAACATAACATAACATAACATAACATAATATAACATAACATAACATAACATAACATAACATAACATAACATAACATAACATAACATAACATAACATAACATAACATAACATAACATAACATAACATAACATAACATAACATAACATAACATAACATAACATAACATAACATAACATAACATAACATAACATAACATAACATAACATAACATAACATAACATAACATAACATAACATAACATAACATAACATAACATAACATAACATAACATAACATAACATAACATAACATAACATAACATAACATAACATAACATAACATAACATAACATAACATAACATAACATAACATAACATAACATAACATAACATAACATAACATAACATAACATAACATAACATAACATAACATAACATAACATAACATAACATAACATAACATAACATAACATAACATAACATAACATAACATAACATAACATAACATAACATAACATAACATAACATAACATAACATAACATAACATAACATAACATAACATAACATAACAAAACTTAACATAACATAACATAACATAACATAACATAACATAACATAACATAACATAACATAACATAACATAACATAACATAACATAACATAACATAACATAACATAACATAACATAACATAACATAACATAACATAACATAACATAACATAACATAACATAACATAACATAACATAACATAACATAACATAACATAACATAACATAACATAACATAACATAACATAACATAACATAACATAACATAACATAACATAACATAACATAACATAACATAACATAACATAACATAACATAACATATCATAACATAACATAACATAACATAACATGCTGTTCAAGCAAGGTAACGATGCATGAGCAAGATAACGACGCATTTTTTGGTGCGTGCAGCTGGCTACATAGAATTATAAGACGTTATCACGTCAAAAAATAATAATAACATTAAAACAATAGGTATTATTAACAAACTTGGTTTTATTTTAAATTCTTCAAGTAAATCAAATTAATAATAATCAATAAGAAGGCATATGCAAATACAAATAAGTGAATTTATATATGTACATATTCGCATATACATACACATATACGCTCACTTAAGTAGGAGAGAGCAAGATGTCGAACGTTGCCGTTCGTTTGCTTTGTTTGCTTTGTCGTTCGTTCCGCGCTTTCGCTTGCAATTCATTCAAGGTAACGGCAATGAGCAAGGTAACGGCAATGAGCAAGGTAACGACATATGAGCAAGGTAACGGCAATGATCAAGGTAACACTAATGAGCAAGGTAACGACACATTTTTTCATGCGTGCAGCCTGTTAAATCGAATTAGAAGACGTTATCACGTCAATATAGGCAACTTAGTAAATCTTTTATCTATTTAAATGCGAGTTTACTCTATTCTCGCGTTTTTTATTTCCGATCTAACGGATGTGCTGGCTAGTGCGGCATGTCGTGTGAACGTGGAGTCCCAAACAATGCAGAAAAGCGATAACAGACTCACTTAAGGGGTAACACCACTGTAGAAATTTCAAAAAATTATTTTTTTTTTTATAAGCTTAAAAAATTCTTTGAACCTTTTAAAATACAGAACAAAAAGTTTTATACGTTACCGAAGTCTATTTCATAAATATTTTAAGCTTTTAACCAAGCGTTAGTGACTGCTACCTAACGACTTCTCCAAATTTCCAAACTTTAAACGCGTTTTTCTCAAAACACGTTTTCTGAAATTGGCACGCAGCATAACTCAAACAATTTTAAATATTTTTAATCAGGTTTTTCACTACGACTGTATAATAACCTTCTTAAGAGAAGAGCGTAGGGGATTTTCGATAGATTAATTTAAACGATTGTTATAATTACTTAAGTGCCTTCAAATGCTTGCTAATTCCACAAAAATAAATATTTTTTAAATCCCCTACGTGTTTCTCTAGCTATTCTTATCTAGATTAAGAAAACAAATGTTTCTTTGTTCCAGATTAAAATTTGCACCCTCTGTGCTGCGTGCCGCGGAGCTCCTTCAAGAGAAACCACATTACAAAAATGTCTCCAATGCCGCCATTTCGTAAAATTTTTCGATCAAACTTTGTAGTTTTGTATTTTAGTATATAAGTAATAACTTCCCAAATCAGAGTGATTGTTTCCCCTTTCCTTCTATACAAAAAGATTCTTTAAAAATCGTGTTTATTTTACGCGTGTACAGTGGTGTTACCCCTTAAGTTGGCAGGCGAAAATCGCTTAAACATTTATTAAAAAAATTTAATTATATTTCGAAATTTTTAGGTCTTCACTTCGCCAAATTATATTTATTACAAAATTACTTAATCACAGAAATTCATTAATAAATTAAAACCATTTCAAATCGACACAGTTTCTATATAATTCTCAAATGCACGTGATATCTGCGCATGATCCGGCCCCAATTGCGTGTCGGCCATTATAGCCAAACGATATCGATCGCCAAAACGGTGAATATTCAGTGACAAACCTGTAAATACAAAAAGAAAAAAAAAAATCCATGCATTATCTGTATATTTTCTTCACAAAAATATAAAATTTCAAATCCTACAAGTTTTTGATTGCGGCGGTCTGAAGAGCAGCACATCTTCCACCACATGTCCCCAGATTGTTTGAAACTCCGACGAAGCGCCATGTATCTCCGTTATAGTGATGGGAAAGTTGTGCGAAAAGAAGTTCAGACAAACTTTTGTCAGAACACGCGGCACTAATGCGGTCAAAAGATCGAAGCGCGTCTGACCCATTGACGCCAAATAGATCATAATCTGCCTGGAGCGTATATTTTCAACGATGGTATGCATTTTACGCGCATGTTCATTCCCCGGCGCCTGCAGAGGTAATTGCAAAAAGACTACACCGCCGATATTTTGCGCTTTATTGCCCGTCTTTTCGGTGAAGTAGCCTTTCGCAATCGTGCGACAAGTGGTGTTGAGCACCTTCGGAACTGGTGCCACGTTACTATGCATAGCGAAGTAGTCGCGCAAAGCACCGGCCAGACAGGATAGTATGAAATCAGATTCTCGTACCTCCGCGCCAAAATTGAGCCGTTGCCGTAGTTCAGTCGCATTAATGGACTTGGAGAAGGAGACAATTTTGCGTCCGGAATACGATTTCATTTGTAAAATATTCGCTTCCTTGGAGGGATTGACGAAAAGCTCTTCGTAGATATTCACTGGTGCTTTGAAAATTTCATAGCCGATTTTAAAGAACTCAATTTGCGCATAAAGTATCATGGGCAAATAGATGGATATGCGTCCGATGTGCGTATGCGTCAGATGTGTTTGGCCTTTGAAGACGATATCGCGTAGCGCCATTAGTTCACAGTAGATGCGATAGGGCAGCAACACTGTATTGTTGATGTTGACACGCCAAAGGAATTTGGTCCATGTCTTTGCAATATTCGCCGGATGCCAAGATGTGCAAATGGCCATCCAAGCGGCGGGCAGTGAGAGATTGCGTCGATCGATTTCTTTCAACAACAGCATACTGAATATCTTCACACGTCCGTAGTTATCTTTCTGAACATTGTAGCGGCGTCGCAACTTTTGGCGCATTTGCATCGTGCGTCTATAATCCAGGCATACATTGACGGCGACGATCAACAGCACCGACAGCAGTTGCGTAACATTGGTAATATGCACCGGCCTATAACCATCGGGTGTCTCTAGCGACTCAAACTCATAGATGAAAGCATTCCAGTAGTTCACTATCTGGGCGCCTATGTGGTTGATTAGTCGACGTATGTGTATGGGTTCGCGCACGAAATAGGATAGGGGTTGTGGTTTTATGGCGTTCTCTAGTCGATCAATATCGATTACAGGTTTGCGACCATTCTCTTGCAACATCAATATTTCGCTTATATGCAGATCGTCCTCTTCGGCTATGATGAGATGATGTACCTTGACCAACACATAGTAGTGATCACCCTAGGGAATAGAGAAAATTAGTACAAAAAAAACGAGTACAAAAAAAAACAAACCATGGTTTGTGGCATTGATGTTGTATTTTCGGTTATAGCCTCTGGTAGTGTATTTGTTGCATTCGAAGTAGTTGATGCGGTTGGTATGACGATCACCTGCCATTGTGGCAAGTCGGATGGTATATATTTGGTAGCCAATTCGCTTACGAAGTCTTGTATATTACTATCGTTGACCGGACGTCCGCGATAAGTGCGTGCGCTGAGTACAACGTGATTGTTAATATTAAAGGAGCTGGAAAGGGCAAATGATAAAGCAAAAGGTAAACCACATTAAATTTTCTGTAAGAGTAAACGTTTGTACTCATATGTTAGGTTAGATTAGCCAGGTTGAGGACATGACACATGCATCCCAAACATGGGTAAAGTATCTTGGAGTACACATCGATGAGAAGCTAATATTCAAGGAGCATCAAAAAATAACCAGTAATAAGGTAATGAGCGAAAATAACGCACTCATGCGTAGAAGAAAGTAGAAGAAAGATTCGTTCAATGGTTACTAACTCTATTCTCCTATACGCCGCCCCAGTATGGGCAGGAGGACGAACGAGATGTTCAAAAGAGGTGCTGCAAGCTAACAGACTTAGGGCGCTCAGAGTAGCATGTGCGTACAGAACAGTATCTGATGATGCCTCCCTCGATATACGAGCCGAAGAACTTAAGCGACTGTATCACTCACGTCGGCACAAACTAACATCTGGAGATAAAATAACCGAGCACGAACGTGCGATAGCAAAGTGGCACAATGATGGGATCAATCCTCCAAAGGATGATGGACTTATAAGTTGATCCCCAAACTAGGTGAATGGATAAGCAGAAAGCACGGCGAAACAGACTATTATCTAACCCAAATCCTCAGCGGACATGGTGGCTTTCTTGCGTACCTCCATCGTTTTAATCTAGCAAATAATTCGACTTGCCCAGAGTGCCACAGCGAAAATGAGAGTGCAGAACTCGTGACTTTTCACTGCACCAGATTTTATGAAGAGCGCTTCGAGCTCGCAAAAGTCCTCGACGTCGTCCCCACACCAGATAACCTTGTAACGCAAATGCTGAACTCGAAACAGAAATGGGAAGCAGTAAAACAGTTTGCAGCAAGGATATTAATAAAACTGCGACCAATACATAATACCCAAGAGATGCCTAGATGCGTCGCCCAAAGAAGCCATTTTGAAACGGATCTCCTGTGGGGATGCCTGTATTCACGAACAGACGATAAGCATGAACGCGTGAGTCTCAAGACGAACCCAAACAGAGACGCCAAGTCGATGTCGAGTAACGATATTGCAATTTTCCGATCCCCCAGTGGTGACAAACCAATGGATGCTATCGATAGCGTGTAATACCAATATGCAATTAAGAGAGGAACCTGGACGCAGGTATCTGGTGTGTCTAAAAAGCATTAACACGTCTCCACCTTGATGAAATTGCATTTAGCAGCACCAGGGTGGAATCAGCCGAAAGGGGAGGAATGTTATAGGGTTAGTGGGAGCATGCCCCACATACCATTGGTGTGACGGCACCTTTGATGATGTTTCTAACATTTTCGATTTTAACCTCCTCTGCAAAAAAAAAAGATTAGCCAGGTTGCTTTTTTAAGACACGACACTCAGTGACTCAAAGACCCACTGTGATACCTGCATTTGATTTCCATCCCCTAACTAAGTTGCTTAAACCGCTAAGATCTTTTTAAGAAGGTAACTAGTCCGTGTAGAGAGATAATTTGCAAATTTCCCAGGTCTTCAAAAAAAAAAAAAAATTGTTATAATAATATCGAAGATATTTGGCACGGCTTCTTTGAAGTTGCAGGACATTCACAGATGAGGTGTTGTACCGACTCAATTTCTTCTTCATCTCCACAGCTGCTGCAAGTACATTCATTGTGAGGTACACCCATTCTACTGGCTAGGGTGCCAATAGTGCAGTGACCCGTACACCTGTGAGGATGGTGGTAGTTGATCTGTTGAATCCAAGCAGACATTTTGTCCTTTTAAGATTCAATTTTAGCCAGAGCGCTTTGGAGACCCTGCAGTTAGTAGTTAGAGACCACCTTCTACTGGTGTCCGCCATTACGCAGAAGTCAATCGAAGTATGCAGTTCGTTTAGAGGAATGCTTATGTCCTCTACCACTTGTGAAGGTCAAGCTCAGAGCCTTTCCTTGCACACTCATCCGTTCTTTAATTTCACTCTACTCCAGAGTGGCCGGAGACCCAACAAAGTGTGCTGTTGTGTTGTTGGATAAGCGATGGCGACCTCCTTTAACACATCTTGAATTGATGTGCGCTGAGGCCAGTGCCTTGATCGCTTCTAACAACAAAAATAGTAAAGTTTTCTGGAGGTAAGTCCATTCATTAGTCTTCTCGTTTTTGCGACTTTGTCTATGGCGTAAAAAATAAAAAAAATAAAAATTAAAAAATAACAAGAAAGGTTATTAATTGTTTGGGCAGCAAGGAGTAATCCGCACGTACGTTTTTCACTACTTGTTGGGAAATTAGAAGAAACAAAGAACGGACATAACCAGGATAATTACGCTTATTGAATGGGCGAGATGAGGTCCATCTGAAGCTTACATTTCTTAATGACGGATTCAAGTCTGCTTCGAGAAATTTCTTTTGAAAGATGTGCTCTTAGCTTTAAAAAGTGATTGACAACATCTTTCTGATTCAAATGAGGCTTACCGAATTGAAGGTAGAGTCAAGTTGACCTGCAAAAAACTTTACTAGCCCCTTAAAAGATTAGAAGGCTGCAAAAACAGGACAAATCGGATATCATTTGGTTGAGAAATGATTGTGTTTTCAAATGACAGAAAAATTAGCATTATTGGAGCGGATGGTGGGAAAAGAGTTTGGCTTAGAGAAGGTGCACGGGCCTAACAATGATTGTGTTCTTCCTACTGTGAGACATTCTCCATATGCTATGGGACAACACGCCATCAAGGAAAAGCTGTAAAGTGAAGAGTTAAGGTTAAGGGAGGTTAGCTGGCACCAAACTATGTGGCTACCCCAGGCGAAATTCTTCTCACGGGCATTCTCACAGGCCACTGAAGACTGTCTAGCCATTAGCAATTGATCGGGATATGGTCCACTGATTCTTAACATTTCTACGACGACTTCTAGGAGTCTCTAATGTAACTTCTTCTTGAATGCAGCGCTATAGCGCGGAGAAGTTTGAGACATCTTGGCCAGCTGTAGCCAGAAGAAAGGCACATACGTTCAATCCAACCCAGCTTTATATTGAACTGGGTCTGCATGATGAGTGGAGGGCACACAATACCATGAGTTCCAAGTGCGAACCTCGACAGAATCTAATCTAATCTAATGTATGGAAGATGAGGTGGAATCATCTTAGCACCTAAACATGAAACTTGAGCTCACACTTAAAGTAATGTAACTTGTTTCACTCTTGCCCTTAGCTGCCTCGCTCTCGCGGGATTAAGATTTAAGCTTCTTGGTTCTCACTTCTTTCCTACGCCTGCTGATATGATCAAAAATTGGATGAACTTCATCAGCAGCATGAAGTGGCTAACATAACCGCAAATTAGTCACCGTTCGTCATCCACAAATCCATAAATTGGTTTGGGAACCTGAACCACTGTAACCAATCGGATCTTTAACTAAATTTATAACTCCATAAACCAGTTTTTTCCATATTTTTTATACTAAATACCTAAAACTACATAAGAACGATTAAAGTTTTGACCGCCCCAAAAAACAAAACAGTTAAACGTTTTATTTCACATTTATCGACATACCAGCTTTAACCCGCGGCCCCGCTCGTGTAAGAGTAATTTTGAGGGATTTAGGATATGTATATAAAAGAATTACAAACAATAATTTCATAGAAAATAATTTTTTATTAATAACCATAATATTACAATACCCGGCATCCGTTATTAATTTTCTATCTCAAACCGTTTTTGAACTCTGCATTTGGGTCATAGTTGAACAGCCTTTACGGATTATGAAGTCTAGAGTGTGCTATAAATAGTGGGAAATAGGAAAAATTAAGATTTTTTAGATTCAATTTAAGCAAATATTCGATTATTAGTGACGAATGAGAGTGGTGGCGCGACCTGGGGGCCGTGGAAAGAGAGTTCCATCATAAAAACATGCCTATAACTTTCATTAGGTGAAAATATGAATGTTTAAACATTTTTACGTCATTTGGTGTTGTCGTTTCGTAGTGATGCGCGGACAACGTACAGACATTCACCTTTATAGTATAGAAGATACCTGAAATTAAAATTTGAAAAGGTCGAGCCAAGCACCAGGAGATTTGGTGGCTCTTAAAACACTCAGAATTAAAAGCCCATTGAATTTACACAGAGCTCTGGAAAGAGGGTATGTAGTCAAGGAGGGAAGGAGAAAAGTAGAGAAAGAGATAGGAAAGAATAGAGACAGAGATAGAGATAGTTAGTCCTGTGAGAATTTTCCAGATTCTTTGGCAAAGCTGTAGTTATTACTCATTTTCATGACATCGGAACCCAAAACTCGTATCCGTGCTCTAGCAAAGGCAGGACACTCACAAAGAAAGTGCTCAGTGCTATCCGCCTCATCCAAGCACGACAGGCACATTAGGTCCTCAATGATTCCAATGGTCGTCATACGTTGTGTCCTGTAATGATGCCGACCATCAATCAAATGTCTTTCTTTCCAAGTTTTAGTAGAAAGTTTGACAGTTTTCTGTTCGGACTTGTCACAAAACACTTTGCAGTTCTGCAGCGTTCTAGACCAGACCATCGCTCTTTATGTCGATTGCATACAGAATCGCTGATCCAATTCATGATTCCTGCGGAACTGATTCTGATTATTGACTCTGGCCCTTGTGGGGGAACTGCTGATCCACGGTTGGCCATTCATTGGCACTTTCGTTTGCTGACATATACCTACATTTTATTGATTTGTTCAGTAACTTGTTAGTTCCTAGCCTTGAGTTCAACACAGTATTTCAGAAAGCAAACTTACAAATTTCTACTCACCTGTTATCATTCACCCAAGCATAGTGACCCCAACAGGTCACCAGCTTCTGGCGTAATTTGGGAAAAGACAAATACCCAGCTTTGTCACGCGCATCCGTCAAATTGTCTGCGTAGTAACGTTTTATTTGTTCAAAGTCACACTGACCTTTAATTTGAAGAAGAAAGTGAAATACTCCCGCATTGCGTGGTGTATCGATAAGAGTACGAATTTTTTTCGATTTGGAGATGGTGAGCGTTGGGTATTTGATGCTAAGCACATAATTAACCAGCTCATCACTGTAGTGGACACCTGAAGCGTGATTTGAGAAGAGTTTCAAGTTAAAAATATACATAAATCTATAAGTGCGAGTATCAAAATAAGTAATTAATGAATTTATCCCCTTTTAATCAGTAATGCAATATGAGTGAATTTTAGTTTAGATGCGTTATTAGATTTGTTATATTCAAATATATGTACTCGTACATACATATATCCGTACTTAAGTGTGGGTTTATCTGTAAGCGCCTTAGCGTCTAAATTTCACATATAACCCTGTAGGGAAATCTATTTAGTACCACTGCCTATTCAGTGATAATTAAAAAAAATCCATTATCATTAAAAGTTTAGTGATAGTAAAAAAAAATTTGTATTATCACTAAACCTTTACTAATGCTAATTTTTTCACTATCACTGTGTAAAGTTTCAGTGAGATACATTTGAATTTATATTTTTTGCCTGATATTAGTTATCACCTAGTCAGCTGATAAAAATGCTTCTTGATGTATAAAAAAATGGAAAATAAATAATTGGCGAGTACACTTCTGCTAGGTGTGTGACAGAGCTCCTCCTCAAATAGAAGTACCTACAGTTTTAAGCGCACTCCGAACGGCAAATACACTCAGAGGTTTGCCATTGCCTTTCGAGGGGCGAGCTATGGAAAAAACAATTAGAAAAAAACTTTTCCAACTTTTCCTTGATGCTCATGCGGGGAGATTCTAATCTACGCACTCCAAAATGGTAGTTACGCACCAATCCATTTGGCTACGGCGGCCACCAGGTGCAATTAAACGATGTCATTAAGCCAATCTAGCGAAATAATCACGACTTTTTGGTGTCAACAGCAGACTCATTTATTTGGCACTCTTGAAATTCTAGAAGTCAAAGACAAATTATCGTGAACTATGCTACAAGTTGAAAATTTCTAGGAAGAAACTGAATATTTGGAAAAATATGCAAGGGTAATGCAATCTAACGCGGAAGCTATCGACTTCCTGCAGAAAGAACCAAAAATGTTCTTTGATAATTTTATTCCCGCTTTAGTGTCCATCAAGAGCTTTACTACTAATGAGAGAGATCAGCAAGGACAAGGTTGCTATTGGTTTGGTCAGCGAAGTATTTTCCTAGATGACAAGATTAGCTGGAAGAAGCATGCTAACGCAACTTTATCCAAAGCAACAAAGGCTCTCATGACCTGAAAACATCTAGCAAGAAAATTCTGAGGCTGTAGCCCAATAATCCTGAAATGGATATACATCATGATAACAAGACCAATGATAACATATGGAGTGGTCGCTTGGGCATCGAGAGCCACTCTCGGGACAGTGCGGGCAGCGTTTAGAACGCGTGTGCATAACGGTGGCGATGGGGACCTGCCCTACAACTGCGATGGAGGTGATGCTTGAGCTGACACCGTTCCATATAGTTATTCAGCAACCAGCCAACCGCACCCTGTTGAATATTACCAGGGAAGGCTTCGGTAGAGAAAAAGTGATGTCTCCTAAAAACATGGAATTACTGGGGCTGCAGCTCCCACTTACCCAGTGATCCAGAGATGATATCACTAAAGTCATCAAATTCGAAAAAAAGTTCAGATTTCAACTGGACGATAAGTTAAACTGGAACAGATGTTAATTTGAAAGGAAACTCCAGTAGTGTACCCTGCACTGGTACACAGATGGCTCTAAGATCCCTGAAGGCATAGGCGCTGAGATATACGGCCCCACTAAACTTAGACAGAATTTTCCGGAGTGAGCGAATCGCCATTCTGAGCGGCATTCAGGCGGCACTCAAGGCTTCATCGTTCTGTGAGATTAAGTCCTCACTAGCCCTTGAGGGTATCGAGAAACTCAATCTATTAGGAGCGCACAATCGTATACGGCTAATTTGGGTCTCAGGACACAGGGGTATAACTGGGAACGAAATAGCGGACGCATTGACGAGAGAGGCTGCGGTCTCTTCATTAATAGTACCCGAGCCCTACTTTGCCATGGGACAACACACCATCAAGGGGGAGCTTAGGAGTGAAGAGCTAAGGCTAAGGCAGGCACCGAACTATGGGGCTACGCCTGGCGAAATTCTGCTCACGGGTATTCTCACAGGCCACTGCAGAGTGCGTATTCATCTCAAAATGATCGGGATATGGTCCATTGACTCCTGTCGTTTCTGCGACCAGTCCCAGGAGACTCTAATACATCTTCTCCTGGAATGCAGTGCTATAGCGCGGAGAAGTTTGAGACATCTTGGCCAGCTCTATCCTGAGTTTAATAAGGAAACTGGGTTTGGGTGAGTATGCGATAATGTAATATTATCAGCGATGAATTCTCTGTTCCTCTTTAAATAAGTAACCGCACAAAAAAAAATATCAGTTACGGAATTTCGGAGACAATTGGTAAATAGACTGACGCCAGCGAGTAGATGAACAAATTTCACTTCGGGAAGTAAAAATTGTTCATAAATTACAAGCAAAATAAGGAGACGTCCATAAAGCAAATTCAAGATTATTTGGGTCTAAGAAAGCCACAAATTTAACAAAAAAGGCTGATACATTTTGTTGAATCCCAGCCACACTTTGGCTTAGAATGCTTCAATAAAGCTCATTAAGGGGGCAGATACCCGTAAAATTTCGAACAAAAAACATTTGTTTACACGATAACTCGAAAAGTTATTGACCGATCTTGGTCACGAACATGGCCACGCGTAGAAGCTGGACTGAGAGCAGGGGACTCGATATAAACCCCTCAAAAACTCAAATAATTCTCTTTACAAAGAAACATAGGCTCCCTATAATCTCCCCGCTAACTTTTAAGGGTGTGGAGATTCCTTTGAAAGAGAACATCAAGTACCTAGGACTCATATTAGACAGGAAACTCACGCGGAAATCTAATATTGAGAAAAGAGTAAAGAAGGCCAACGTTGCATTATACACTTGCAAAAAAGCGGTCGGTATCAAATGGGGACTAACACCCCGTATTACGCACTGGCTCTATACTTCGGTAGTTAGGCCAATCTTAATGTACGGAATACTTGTATGGTGGCCATCTGCTCAAAAGGCGACTTACGCTAAAACCATGAGTAAGGTCCAAAGAACAGCTTTTTTGTGCATCTCTGGCGCCTTAAGAACTACTCCAAACAAAGCGCTGGAAGTGCTAATCAACTTACCTGCCCTAAATCTGGTAGGAAAACACGTGGCCGCCGCCTCGGCGCTCAGATTAAAAAGTATGGCGCTTTGGAAAGACCGGTGCTTTGGCCACGCTTCCATTTTGCACTCTCTGAATAGTCATAAACAAAAAATAGACTACTCTATTCCTAGACTCATCTTTGAAAGACCTTTCAAGACGAGTATACCGTCAAGAAGGGAGTGGTATACAAGAAGGCCATGGAGAAGGGGGGAATTAAACTTTTATACAGATGGCTCCAAGCTAGAAGATAAGGTTGACTACGGAGTTTTCTCGAAGGAATTAGGACTGGAACTATCCGTTCGACTACCAGACTACTGCAGCGTCTATCAGGCAGAGGTATTAGCTATAAAAGAAGTGGCTACATACCTAAATACGCACGCCCTAACAAAAACGATTATAAATATTTTCTAGGATAGCCAGGCGGCCATCGAATCAATGAATGCGGCATTACTAAGATCGAAGGTTGCACAGGAATGCCGGGCAGCTCTAAATGATATTAGTGACGTATTCAAGGTCAGCCTTATTTGGGTTCCGGGACATAGAGATATTGAGGGAAACTGTAAAGCAGATGAGCTAACCAGAAAGGGTACCGCTCTCCAACTGCTGAGTGATAAAAGTACCATTGGAATACCCATGGCCACGAGTAAACTAATAATAAAAAACCACTTTATCCAAGAGGCCAATAGGTCATGGGGAAATGAATATACGTGTCTAACAGCTAGGCTACTATGGCCGCAAATAAACAAGAAAAGAACAAAGGAATTGCTTAGTCTCTCAAGAGACAATATCTCGAAGGTCGTGGCTTGCTTAACCGGTCACTGGCTATTTGGCAGGCATTCCTCGAGGCTAGGAGTCTTCTCCCATGAATATTGCAGAAGTTGCAGAGATGAGGAAGAGGAAGAAACAGTTGAGCACTTCCTCTGCAATTGTCCAGCCCTAGCTAAAATCAGAGCAGGTTGTCCAGGTAAATACTTTTTTAATTCTCTTACAGAACTGTCTGGGGTGGGGTTGGCATCAATACTACGCTTCATAAGAGCCACGAAATGGTTCCACGAAGGAAGATAAATGAGGTTCCCGTGTAGCACAGTGGTATCACAACGGACCTGTAAGGTCTAAGTGAGTTGGTCGTGCAGACCGACTACCACCATAACCTAACGTTACCTATTGACCGATCTCCCTGAAATTTTGCTCACATCTTTTTTATGATAATACTTTCTATGTGTGTCAAGCTTTCGAAAATTTTTCGAAAAAATAATTTTTTCGAAGCAAAAATAGTAGGGAAATTCGCCCAAAATTCATTTTTTTAATCATTTTACCGCAGATGCTACAATGTCCGCCGATTGAGAAGCCCCGCCGCGACCTTCGTTTAAGAATTGAGTGTACATCCGCCATTTTAAATGATTAAAATAAAAAAAATTATATTATTCTAATGTATGATATAAATAAAGTGTATGCCAATTTTGAAAAAAATATATTGACTTCTTCATTTTAAATCATTTTAATGAAAATCAGGGAAATATGGCCGTTTACAGGTATCTGCCCCCTTAAAAGTATATTTGCCCACATTCATTCAGGTTGCTTTTATCTTTTAACTTTAATACTGTCGGTCTCACGAAAAGTGTAACTACGGCCACGAGGGACCGGAGCCGGCCACAGGAAAAGATCAGTGGTGGTACCCAGAGACCGGGGTTGCGTTCAAGGTGTTAAGCAGTTACAAAATGCCGTTGAATTTTGGCAATTTTTTTTCGCTGAGGTTTCACTCCTTTTCTTCCATGCAAAGTGCATCATCATCATTATCATTATTTTCTAGATTCCCTAGTGATTCCCTATGCGCCATCTCGTCCCATTACTGGATATCGCCTTCACCTGCTTCCAGCTTAACCCGAGTTGAGCCGTCTCGCGATCCGCACAGGCTTTTCCAGGATTCCCTTGGCCTGGCAGGCGCTCTTCCCACCCTCTGAGTGGGTTCCATTCCATTGCCTTCTTCCCTATGTTACCGTCTTTTTTGCGTAAAGTGTAACTAAGCCATTTCCATTTCTGTCTTCTGATCCAAATTTCTAGCGGCTCCATGTTAGCTTTTTCGAACAATTCCTTGTTTGGCATTATTTTTGGCCAGAAAATTCGAAATATAATCCTTAGATAGCGGTTGAAAAAAACTTGTAAGCGATTGGATATAGCGGCGCTGATTTTTTAGGTAGAGCTACTGTATAGTAGAGCCTACCCAGTGACTTGAAGAGCCTAACTTCTAAACTGGAACTCAGATTGTTGTTTCGTCATACAGAGTACAATATCCCGAATTGCTCCTTTGGCTTTTTAGATTCGTGTGCATATGCCTACATCCGTGCCACTGCCTGGGGCTACTTTGCTGCCGAGGTATGTAGATTCCTCCACTGCTTCGATAGTATTACCTGCAATCTACACACACCCACAGCCAGTCTTGTCAAAATTGATTTTAGGGCCGGCAGACCCAGAAGAAAAAGCTTAGAATTGTCAAAAAAAAAAAAAACAAAGGATTGCCAAAAATCAGCGGTGTGGTTGTAAATTTACAAATCTGTTTAGCATAACAACACCAATTCTAGTAAATCTCTATCGTATGCAGCCAATATTTCCTACAACATTTGGACAATAAACTTCCTACTATATTACAAATACACGTATTTACATATACATGCACATGTGTTTTATATTTTTATTTATTTATATATTTTTTATAATGAATTAATAGTCCATTCCAAGCATTCGCTTAAGTGCCAACACACATACAAGTACATTCATACATACATCATGTGTAGGTATGTATACAATTGTGTACGATTGTGCCTGCTTACAAATTTTTGTTTTGTGCGGCTTATCGCTTATCATCACAAAGAAAAGCTGATTAATAAGTAATAGGAAGAGGCAAAGTTCGCTGTGACTTACTTTTCTGCTTGTGCCTGATGACGCTAGTGACTAACAAATGGATACGAGTATGAAGCTTATTTCGTATTCAGTTAATGTGTATTACTTATTTGTTTATTTATTTTTGCCATTGCTTTTTACTAGAAGACGTAAAGCACCCGCTATCGGAAATGCATAACACATGGGCTGAAAAGTGCCGAGTCTAACACATTGATTGCACCAGTTTTATTGCATTCACCTTTCTCTCAGTTAGTAAAAACCTTAAAAAAACAGTTGCTAAAATTTCATGATATTCTATTCATTAGTTCGTGAGTTATTTTGCTAAAAGTGACGCTACTTTTGTTAGTTTCAAAACAATAGACCAAAAAGAATTTCGTGTTTTAATTTTACACTGCTTCTTGATAGGAAACAAATAGCGTTAAAGCGAAGCAATGGCTTGAAAAGTGTTATAGGGACTTCGCTCCATCAGAAACAACAATAAAACGATGATTTGCTGACTTCAAACTTGGTCGAAGACACCGATGATGCACAACGCAGTGGACGTCTAAATGAGGCGGTAACACCAGAAAACATCAAAAAAATCACAAAATCGTTTTGAATGATCAAAAAGTGTGAGTTAGTTGAGACTTCGTAAAGATATCAAAAGGACGAGTTGGCTTTTTATTGCACGAGCAATTGGCTATGAGAAAGCTCTGGTTAATGCGGGTGCCGCGTTTGCTCACTGTAGGCCAAAAACAAGTCAGTCACAAGTCCATCAAAACAATAGCAAAACTACATGAATTGAACTTCTAATTGCTCCACTGTATTCACCAAATTTGGCTCCCAGCGACTACTGGCTACCCGACTAGAAATTTTGGTAAGGCGGTGATTAGGCACAAATG
This sequence comes from Anastrepha obliqua, assembly GCF_027943255.1. Lineage (NCBI taxonomy): Eukaryota > Metazoa > Arthropoda > Insecta > Diptera > Tephritidae > Anastrepha > Anastrepha obliqua. The sequence goes on along the minus strand of NC_072896.1, from coordinate 113,734,943 downwards.
AGGCAGACCGCAATCCAAATTTGCGCCTCATAAGGCAGCCAAACTAGAGCCAAGTCCCGAAAGGTATCGCCACACATCTGCCTCATTAGGCGCTGGTTCGAAAAACCGAACTTCGGTGTTTGCCCTTCTACAAATCAGTTAGGGATTCCAATTTATGCCTAAGTGAGACACTGCCACAGATTTTCGTGACCACAACCAAATTTGGTATTGTTCTGGCAAGGTAATAGTGAGGCGTGCCTCAGTAAGACCTGCCTAATTCGGGCCTAACTGATTCTTCGGCATGCCTCACTGTAATTCTAATCGGGTATTCGCAGACCTGAAAAAAAATGCCTGCCGGTAAGTAATTTCGCTCGAATGAATGAAGAGGTTATCGTTGAAACTGAGGCCTTTGAGGATTTTGAGGCAAAAAATAAATCGTTCTACAAAAAAGGGTATTCAAATGATAGAGCTGGAATGATTGCGTTAATCTTGATGGAAATTACCTTGATGATAAAGCTAATTTTGAACAAAAAAAAGTGTGTTTTCTTTGTTAGGCCCGGGACTTTTCAGTCCATGTGTTATAACTCTAGCATGGAAAACTTGTATACCAACGGAAAAAGTTATATATTTGGGTCTGGGCTGGACCCAGTCCTCCATGCACCTCTGGTAGGCGGACGAAGGGCTGACCTTCAGCTTCTTCGTTGCAATCTCTTTGATCTCCTCTATCGATTGAAATCTCATTCCACGAAGTGGTAACTTCCACTTGGGAAACAAAAAGAAGTCGCACGCATATCAGCTGAATATGATGCTTGGTCGATGGTATTTACTTGGTGTTTGGTCAAATAATCCAGCACAATTTGGGCTCGGTGCGATGGCGCGTTATCATCATGCAAAATCCAAGAATTGTTTGCCCACATTTCCGGCCGGCCAGGCAGACACTAATAATCCGATGGCGCTAAAAAGTGACAAATGTGTGTCTTACGGCCCTACCAACATAAGAAAAAAAAAGATAAACATTCCCGGTACTTTTTGATCATAGGGTATACTACAGAAAAAGTTCGTAAGACCACGATAGCACAATGCTACTGTAGCAGAATAATTCGAAGCAATGCGTGAGAGTATGACAACAACAAAGAATTAAAGCGGCCAACAGGCGTATTATACAAATATTAAATTATTCAGATCAAAGTTTTTATCATGAAAATAAAAATGTATTATATAAAATTTTGATACATCCGGTTCTTACTCATGGGTGCTGAAATCTTGTCATTGAAAGTTAAGGATATAAAGCAGCTATTACGATTTGAAAGACGCATTACTTATATTAAGAAAAAATCGACGGTCTTATTTAGCTTGAATTGGAGAAAGAAAAATGGCCGACCAAGAAAGAGATGGTGAGGAAGAGAGAGAGAGAGAGAATTGGAGGAAGATTGTTGATGAAGCTATGGTGCACCATAAATTGTGAAGCAAAGTAAAAAAAGAAGTCTACGACAGCCTTCGACATAGTCTGCGGAAATCGGTTCGATAGGATGAGCTATTGCAAGCCAATAGAAACAGATATTGGGATGTAGTTGTATTCCGAAATTATTTGCTAGGCTTACTCTTACTAGTAAAGTAAAAATTATTGGACAAATAAAGACTCTCGTTTTTTATAGAATTTGTAAAGCAAAGCAAGCCGGTCCTTTATAGTTGAACTAAAAAAGGCGAATTTAAACCGCACATCAACAATTTGTTACCGAACTTTTTAGAATCCACTATAGAAGTTTGTGTTTTACCATAGACAGACGGTGGCGTTAATCGGGATTAACGAATTAATTCTGAATTATCTCAGGAATTAAGTGCAACTAATGCGGATTGACAATTAAACCTAATTCGCATAATTTCAGCGCTTTAGCAAAATTTTTGGTGGCAAAATTACCGAAGTAACTAAGTTCCCGCTGTTTGTCAACAGATGCCGCCAGCAGTGTGTGCTAGTCGATGCTAACATAACCTAAACGTCATAAACCAAGCTTAGACATTTGGTAAGCAAACTGCTTGACACATTAGTGATTTTGTTTTGGTTTCATATACTTTTGGTTTTGTGATTTTCTGATTTTGTGCCGAATAATCGTCATTTGCGGAAGTGTTGATTTCCCTCTTTCATTCGAAAAAAGGGCGGCTGATGCACTTCGAGAGCTACAAAAAGTTTATGGAGATGCTGGTTTAAGTGAAACAACGTGCCGAGATTGGTTCCGTCGCTTCAAAGGCGATGATTTTAATGTTGACGACCGTCCGCGTGAAGGAAGCCCAAAAACCTTCGAAGACGCTGAATTGGAGGCATTGCTCAATGAGGGTCCGTGTCAAACGCAAGAAGAGCTTGCTTCAGTATTAGGAGTTACCCGCTAATCTACTTTCAAGCGATTGCATGCTTTGGGAATGATTCAGAAACAGTGGACTTGGGTTCCTTATGAGTTAAAACCAAGGGATGTTGAACCTCGCTTTTTGCCTGTGAATAACTGCTCCAGCGGCAAAAAGGAAGGGTTTTCTTCATCGCATCGTGACGGGTGATGAGAAATGGATGGAAATTACAGCAATCTAAAGAAAAGAAAGACATGGGGACTGCCCGGTCATGCTTCTACGTCGTCGCCTCGGCCGAATATTCAAGATTCGAAGGTTATGCTATGTATTTGGTGGGACCAAGTTGGTGTTATTTTTTATGAACTGTTAAAACCAAGCGAAACAATCACTGGAGATCGCTATCAACTTCAATTGATGCAAGTGAGCCGAGCACTGCGCGAGAAGCGGCCGCAATACGCGGAGAGGCATGAAAAAGTGATTCTACAGCATGACAACTCTCGCACTCACGTTGCCAAGCCCATTAAAACCTACCTGGAAACACTGAAATGGGAAATCCTACCCCACCCGCCATATTCTCCAGATATTGCGTCATCCGATTATCACCTGTTCTGATCGATGGGCCATGGTCTAGCTGATCACCAGTTCCATTCATATGAAGACATCAAAAAAGTGCTTGACTCGTGGATAGCCTCAAAATATGACCAGTTTTACCGCGACGGTATACGAGATCTACCAGAAAGATGGGGAAAAGTAGTAGCCAGCGATTGGCAATACTTTTAATGATTCACTTGTAGCCATTTGTTCAGAATAAAGTTGTATTTTCATCAAAAAAACAGCGAGAACTTAGTTGCGGACCTAATAATAAATGATTTTTTTTTAGTATTACGGTAGCTAATCCCCGTATTTGTTGCCTGCGGTCCTGCCAGCTTTTACTGACTAAACTGTGTAATGAACTAAAGAGCTGTTCACTAATCCGCCTACCAGCTGTTTGTCACACTTTAATTTTAATCAGATGAAATGTCCCGATAATCCGGATTAACGCGCCGGCTGTCTAGGCTACTAGATCCCTATCACTGTTTGGTATAGCAATTTTTATTGTCTAGCGTTTACTGTTTTGTGTTGTTGTAGCAGCATAAACATTCCCAATAAATATACGAGAAACGCTGCTGAAGTGACATTCCTTGGCCTGTATCCGGGTCGTTCCGGTTACGTAGAACCGACTGTTGTGGGAGCGAATGTTTACTGTATTTACCTGCAGTTGGCCTTGAACTTAAAATCTGAAATTCATTTTCATAAGTTCTTAAAAATAAAAAAAGCAAACTGACATTTATTTGTATTGCAACTGTTCAAGTCTAGTCTGGAGCCGCGTGCTACTGTAATCGCAATGCTCAATAAAAATGATTTAAATTTATTTATAAGGTCTGCATGCTTGCATACATGCATGTATGTATGTATATAGGTGTGTAGGTATATATGTATGTGTGCGACGTTATCAGGTTATTAGAAAACCACGAAAATGTGCAGGCACTAAAGATTGAGTGAATGCTGTTTCATGCATAGAATTGTTAGAAATTTCGAATGCGTCTTTGTATGTGTGTGTGTGTATGTATTGTACATAGCTGCGTATCTCTTGTGTGTATAATTAATATTTTATATGTATTATTATATATTTTTTAAACATTTGTATGTGCTTGTACATACATACATACATACATACACATAATAGGTATTTGCATGGATTTGTAGTTTTTCGAATGGCATTTTTTAATCTTCAAAGGTGCAAAGTTTCTTCTTAACGCCCAAAGGTTCATACTACATACATATATACGGCGTGAACGAAATACAGGTTCGTTTTTCAATCACAGATTGTTTGATTGATGCTTATCGCATTTCCCCAAATAACAGCATTGCAAAAAAAGCATATTTGATGGAATAAAGCGCACATGCAAAATCAGCAGAACCTTATGGCCCACTTACAACCTCAAACAATCGTCAATATTGTTAAACATGCCTGCCCTATGGAACGACAGAATGTTAATCCTAGGCAGGCCGCTGTACGAAAGGCTTAGATGTCAACAACCCAATAAAGTTCTTAAACCGCACAGACTGGATATAGTCATGCTGTAAATAACTGGTAGACAAGTTGGTAACGAGGATGTGGCAACAAAATGGTGCGGAAGCGCTAGTTGGATTCTGGAAGAATCACCACTCAAACCAACCAACCAACCAAAGCGCACACTTTCATGAGATTAGGCTTTCTTGTAAACATTAGTACTCACCGTCGACGCAAACGTACAATGCGTACTAGCGAAAATGTGACTGCTGTTTGGCGGAAATTTGTAAATACTTATATCCAAGAATATCGACTCACCATGAGCATTGAATAGTTCACAAACTGGCCTGATTGTAATTTCCATAAATATACTGAATTTTTTGCTTACATGGCCCATTTCAGTTTGATCTCAGTTTGCGGCCTCACAGCAGCTTGAATTCTAAGCAAAATTTAGCTGAAAATTATCTTTAGTTTCTTTACTTAAAAAAAAAAAATAAAAAATTGGTGCGCACTTCTGTTTGGTGTTTGGCCGAACTCCTCCTCTTATATGTGGTGTGCGTCTTGATGTTGCTCCACAAATGGAGGGACCTACAGTTTTAAGCCAACGCTGAACGGCAAATGGTTTTTATGAGGAGTTTTTTCATCGCAGAGATACGCACGGAGGCTTGCCATTGCCTGCCGCGGGGCGACTGCTATTAGAGAAAACTTTTTAACTTTTCCTTGATGGATGGATGCCTCAGATTCGAACCTACGCACTCCCGAAATGGTAGTCACGCACCAACCCATTCGTCTATGACATTGCCTTTACTTGCAAGGCATATTTAATTTCGTCGGCTATGCTATTGCAATAAAGAAAATGGCCATATCTGGGAATCGGTAAACTCGCAAGTGGCTGTCGAATATCCAATTAGTGCACAGATAAGTAAAGTAGAATTTAATTCGTTTTAATGCGTTTCGAATGCTGCTGAAAAAGCTATTTTAATCAATGGTGAGACTAAGATTTCTGTGCTCTTGAGGATTGGAAGTTGAGAGCATAAGCTTAGACGGTATTTTTGGTGATTTAATGGGCTATCATAGAGCGCAATTTGATCGAGGTCTATAAGCAAATTTTTGTGTGATATGCCCTGAGTGAGCCATGTTGTAAGTGCAATTTTGTCCAGAAGTGATGCAGAACATTAAGACGACAATCGTTCGAATTATTATATTTATGAGATCGGCATAGATACTAGCAACAAAGTACTAGAGCAATGGCTTGATAGGCTTCCCTACTTTGTTTTATTTAAAAACTAACGCAGAAACATGGGTTCAAGCAAAAATGCGAAGAAGGTAAGAACTTTCGAGAAAAGATTTTATTCAAGATCTTTGTTGGTGGCACAGAAATTGAAGTGTTCAACTGTATGAGCTGCGTTCGCTTGGGCATGCCATACAAAAACCTGATTGCCCAAGATCTTTGCTAGTACCAAAGTGGATGTGTTGTCACGGTCATAGCCGTTTATCGGCTAAACGGTTTGCGGTCTATCTGCGGCTTCCGTACAATTTCGAATGACGCTTCCTTCGTTATTGCAAAACTAGTGCCGGTAGACATTTTGGCAAAAGAAATCCGGAGGGGTATATAAGGCTATCCGAACACGACGGTAGATCAAGGCGTAAAGATATTGCAACAGAAGAAAGATGTCGTTCGATCCTCCAATGGCAAGACTGGTGGAACAGATAATCGAAAGGTGGAGGGACGCATGAGTTAATGCCTATATTTGCGACGTGGTTAGAAAAGAACCATGGGGGAAAAACTACGACCCAACCCAATTACTTTCAGGGCACGGTGTATTTCGAAAATAATTCGATAGATTCAGCCATGACAGTTCCCCAAACTGTCCAATCTGCACGGAGAGAGCTTCTTCCAATGCACCCGAAATCCTTAAGATATTAAACCGAGAAAATCGTATAGATTTATGCTGAAATCAGGTGAGTGATTGGAAGCGAATCTGCGCGCATGCAAAACATATCCACTATGACTTAAGACGATTATTTAAGACGCGCGGAGGTTCGTAGACGAAATAACTACCAGCCTATGAGCTAACCAGCCCCTTGAGGTAATACCTTTTTTGGCAGTTACGCGGAGAGAGCGGTAGATTATGGAGATGTGTGTTGTGCATATGTAGGTATAGCTTTGAGGCTACAAGTCGTGTCTATTGCTATGCCGGTATAGCACTACTCATGAGGGCTCGCTCTGAATGACGCTTCGGGTGGACAACGAATGCTAGCACACATGCGAACGCAATCGAAGGATGAAGTTGAATTGGCGCTATCCGCACTTAGGATTGAAGAACTGGCGTACTTTCTAAGTGGATACAAGCAACTGGTGAAATGTTTTGGTTTGATTGTCAACTGGCGACAAATGAGAATCAAGGGAGAAGAAGAGCAAAAAGAAGAAACTACACAATAATAATGAAAATATTCGCGGTCCCACGACATTCGATTCAATGTAACCAGAACGACCCGGACTTATATCAGGCCAAGGATTCCCCGTATATATAGAAATGAGAGAATGTTTATACTGCTATTACAACAACAACAACAACAACATGAAAATGTAATAAAATAAAAATTAAACTTATTTCTGCTCAAGTCACGTACGCCCTTCTATTTTAAAAGGGAAAATATACTTGTATTTGGACCACCCTTTATTTATGCGGTTATGCATTTTTATTCCTAATGACAGTGTGCATGTACATATGTTCGTGTGTATGTATGTATGTATATAGTAGAACATACTAAAACTGGAATTCTGGTTCGTTTTTTGTTTTTTTGTGAAAGCCAACTTCATTAGCATACACACACACCCACGTGCATGCATATGTACGTGTAAACGTGTGTATGTTGTTATATATTTGATAAGTGTAACTACTACTATGACAAGTAAGCACCTTCGAAATGCAGTCTACTTAGCTATACAAAGACATGCATACATATATCGGGTGGTTTTTTAAGAGCTTGAGAATTTAGAATGATAAAATGAGAAATATTGTTGGGACTAATTTTTGTTTTATTATAATCTGGTATATAATTTCATAAAATCATGACATCAGTCCAATTTTTGATTACTGTTTCCAATAAATCTGACCGTATGGCGTCAATGGTGGCTTGAATATTGCAATAAACCGATTGTTAAGCGCGCTGTATGGCAAGTTGTGCGTTATTGTTGGAACCAAATATCGTCAGTGTTTAGCTGATTAAGTTTCGGAAACAAACATTCAGTCAACATGGCTCGATAGCGCTCGCCATTTACCATAACCGCAACTCCTTCCTCATTTCGACAGAAATAAGGGTCTATGAAGACGCCAGCTTGGAAGCCGTACGTAAAATGGGCGAAGTGCTCTATGAACTTCGCGAAAAGATTTATTTTTTTTTCCAAAGTAAACTCTATAATTTTGAAACATTGTTTCGGGGTTAAGCGATTCCTGAAGACTTGCCAAACAGAAATGTCAACGCAGTTTGCCATTCTCAGGTGTCAGACCATAGTTATTGATATCGATAGTTCTCATGCAGCTAAAAAACACCCGATACATACGTTCCAATTATTTATAAAAAATTTTTCTACTAATGAATTATTTTATTTATTTCTTATTTTTACTATTTACTAATGAATCTTTTTTTTTATTTTGTAATAAATTATTTTCTTTCGTATTTTTATTTTACTACCATTTACAAGTATTGTAAATGATGATCATGCCCGGTAGTTAATCGCCCACATGATCACCATACTTACATACAAATGACAAAAACACCATCGGCAAGAGGCAGCAGGCAATAAGGAAACATATTAACGCTTTGAAAAACGACTTCACTTGATGCAGTATTCTAAAACAAAAAAAATCAATGTAAAATTTAAGAAATTTTCGAGCACCGTTAGGTGATTTGCTATTTAATTGCAATTTGCAATACTTTACTTTTCCATTTTTCACATCACCAATTTGGGTGATTATCACTGCAAACACACACTTTCCACTAAGTAATTGAATTTTTTTTCCTAAACTTATGCACGGTTTTGAAAAATATATATATTTTATATGCAACAAATATATTTTATATTTTTTTCTAAATCATTTTTCTCTTTCACTTATGAAACAAAAATTATATTATAATTTTTTCGTTCGAAATTCGTTTGCACCCGTATTTTGTATTTTCAATTTAATATTTTCACACCATCCGTTTCGTTAAATTAACCCAATCCGCTTGAGTATTGATCTGGAACTGAATTACTAGTAATTCTGAGTCGCCGGGGGTAATCTATTTATTTACTGCGCTGACCAGCTGCTGTTATCATAGATCGTGTGCAAGAACGTTTTCTTATCACTAAAATGAAAATACTCTCTTCTTTCAGTTGGAGAGAGAGAGAGAGAGAGAGAGAGCGTTAAGTAAAGGAACTCTTTCAGCTGGAATTGCTATCAGTAATGAGTGAGTAGAATAGTAGTAAACTAAAATAAATGCCATATAAAATTTGTTTTCTATTTGCAACAAAAAACTTTGCTTAAGCTGTCCACATAGAGGGCACAATTCGCAGCGATTTGTGCCTCGTCCATACCAGACACACTGTATCGATCGTCGTACTGTTAACATGCGAACAAAAAAGCGGATAATGTGATTGCTCTTGCAGTTATTTACATGTGCATTAATAGAAGAAAAAAAAAAACCAAACAAGAAAAAATGTATTTGGATGAAAGAATAGTTGCAAAATAGGAGCAATCGTTATCATATTAAGTTGTTAGGAGCCGGATGGTACTTAAACGATAGTAATAAGTATCACTATGCTATGGAGAAAATGGCAACTGTTTTCCAAACGGAAATGTTTGCCATTCTGAAAGTAGCCGAATGGATAATCGAGAGAAGATGGAGCGGGAAACAGATTGGAGTTTTTAGTGATAGTCAGGGTGCACTGAAGGCCCTGGAGAACGCGAAGCAAACCTCAAAGATTATTAAAAAATGTAAAATGTCGCAAGACAGAACAGGCTTGTACTTATATGGGTTCCAGGCCATTGTGGTGTTCAAGGAAACGAAATTGCCGATGAATTGGCCAACAGTGGATAAAAGATTCCGATTCCTCCACAAGAACCAATAATCAGAATCAGTTCCGTAGGAATCATAAATTGGATCAGCGACTATGTATGTAGTTTACATAAAGAGCGATGGTTCGGTCTAGAACGCTGCAGAACTGCAAAATGTTTTGAGACAAGTCTGAACAGAAAACTGTCAAACTGACTACTAAAATTTGGAAGGAAAGACGTTCGGTTGATGGTCGGTATTATTACAGGACACAACCCATGGGGTCAGCATATGACCACTATTGGTATCATTGTGGACCCGATGTGTCTGTCTTGCTTGGAGGAGGCGGATAGCACTGAGCACTTTCTCTGTGAGTGTCCTGCCTTTGCTAGAGCGAGGCTACGAGTTTTGGGTTCCGATGCCGTAAGAATGAGAGATATTCGTTCTCTAAAACTGGAGGACATTTACAGCTTTGCCAAAGAATCTGGAAAATTTTCACCGGACTAACTATCTCTATCTCTGTCTCTATTCTTTCCTATCTCTTTCTCTGTTACCTTTCTCAAGGAGGGAATTGACTATCTATCCTCTTTACAGAGCTCTAAATAAAATGGGCTTTTTAGCCTGAGTGTTTTAGGAGCCACCAAATCACTTGGAGCTCTTTGGCTCGACCTATTCAAATTTCAATTTCAAGTTGCTAGGAGTTATGGACATGAGTTCTCCAGAGGACTCCAAAAATTTTTTACGCATAGACACTGAAACTTATATGGAGCTGCTTAATTCTGTATCTACTTTTATAAAAAAAAGGTATACTCAAATGCGGGCAGCAATCACGCCAAATTAAAGACTTTCTGCGACGTTGAGATTTCTTGCCTCTGGTCAAAGTTTTAACGATTTTTTCCACTCTATTTTTGAATAATTCACTTTTTATTTGTCATAATGATGGCTCATTTTTGAAGCCAATACTTCTAACAATTTTTTTATCAACACTTTTTTCACATTTTTTCCGCTTACTCTTATCTCGACGAGGGTCAGTAAAAATATGAGAAAACTCACAAGCTGCGCTACAAATTCCAGGTAAATGAAAATTTTCAACTACTTTGGATTTGTGCCCGCACTTTGCCATATACGATGGATTCTTGTAGCCAGCTTAAGAGATACATATATCGCTTGTACCAGACCGTTCATGGCAAAAAGTATACGATATTAAGTAAGTTATACCGTAAGCTTTTGATCCGCATGCCATAAACTATCAAGTTCAGGGTTTGACAGCTAATTCATCCAATTTACTTCGAAGACAATGCAGCAGGAAACAGTGAAATTCGCAGAATAGCAACATTTGGGTATTCAATATTTTTTTGATTTTTTTTATTTGCAAAAATTTTTGTGTTAAAATTTTTTAACCTTGTCGAATTGATTAAATGTAAAATAAATGATTGGGGGGGGGGCGTACATTTCTGTTAGTTGTTTGGGCGAACTGCTCCTCCTATTTGTGGTGTGCGTCTTGATGGTGTTCCTGTTTTAAGCCGACTCCGAATAGCAAATGCAGCTTTTTCATGGCAGAAATACACTCGGAGGTTTGCCATTGCCTGCCTAGGGAATTTATTAATTAATTTTAATTTTGCGCTTCACTACCTGGATGCCTATATTTAGGTTAGGTTTGATTGACCTGGCTGACTGAAAGCCATCACATAGACCTATTGGTCCTTAGTGTTACCAAATGGAGCTAGACCTTTACGTTTCTTTGTAGTAGACATCGTGTAATAAGCCTGCGTCTTTTGTGAATCTAAGTAAACTCTGAAGCTCTAACTCCGAGAGACATTCTAACTTCTCATATTGTAAAGCTCCTAAGAATTTCATTCGGGTTTTAGCTAAAGCAGGGCAAGAACATAAAGGTGTTGAAGAGTTTCCCCCTATTCTAATTCATTGCAAAATCTGCAGCTATCAGTGTTGGCAATTCCCATCTTGTATGCGTGTGCCGCTAACAAATTGTGGCCTGTCAGTATACCTACGATAGTTCCTCTATTTCGTTCGGTGGAGATTTAGATCCATGCGTTTTGGTATTTTCAACTCAAAACGTTTTGCATCGCAGCGAATTGCTTCTCTCGACGACATATTTAAAATGAAATGGTATGCGATGAAATGCCCACGGAAAGATTATCTCTTCAGCTGACTGTTTCCTATGTAAGAAAACTGACAGTTCGTATGCGATCGGCAGTCGCAGGTGTAGATGTGCAGTTATGCTGTAAGTTGCGCGTTTGGTTCAACATTTCATTTGCCGAGCAAATCGTTTAATTGCTCAAATGACCTGTGAAATGTTAAATTGAAGAAGCGACTCTTTACGAGAGTTTCCAAGTCTCAATGAGCCTAAAAGGCCCGATGAACGTAATAAAAGGTAGTAAGGCGCACCATAGCGCCACGAGCTATAAACCCATAATAAATAAAGCCGCAAACGAGCTCAACTCATACCACAGGTAATGCTCTCACTGTCGTCGGTGCCGCCACACTTTTCTGAAACTAGTCCGACTTTATTAATTTTTAGTTTAATCAATACACTAGACATTTTCTGACAATTACATACGGAATATAAAATGCCATGGTTATAATCAACCGGGGAAAAGGAAACTATCTTCCACTTCTTCTGTGAATGACCCGCAGTATGGAAGCCTAGGATATTAACCCTGGTTGGTATAGATGTAAACAACCTTATACAATTTCTCAGACTGGATAGAGTCGTGTAGGAATAACCCGTAGAGCTTGTTGGTAGCGAGGATGTGTCAACAAAATGGTGCGGAAGCGGTAATTATTGGGGAATAAGTTCATAGCGATTTTATATTTTCTTTAATTTTACAACGATTTGTTTGCTGTTTGGCAAAGTGTAGATATTCATTCGATAGAACTCTTTCTGCTCTGCAAAACTATGTTGTTTGTATTTTTGAGTTATTTAATTTTTTATTATTTTTGAGGCTTAGAAATGGAATACCCGAGGTCAAAAAGCTGCCGAAGCAGCACGGGACATTTGCGACGTGTATGAAGAAGATGTCATAGGTGAGTATACAGCACAGAAATAGTTTGAAAAGTTGAAAAATGGCGCCTTTGACGTCGAAGACATCCCCCACAGCGGAAGGGCTTCTGAATTCGATGAAGAACATCTCAAATCACTTTTAAAAAAGAACGATCGCCAAACCAGTCGAGAATTGGTGGAATAAATGAACAGCGATAATAAAACGATTCTCAATCACCTTCATTCAATGGAATTTACCGAAAACTTGGGAGCCTGGGTGCCTCACGAGCTCAGCGAAAAAAAATTAAAGAAAGTCGTCTTCAAATTGCTTCTCAGGATGGTGGGCGAATCGAACATCCAACACGCGGTCGTAAACATCATAATCGTCACAAAAGATGAGAAATAGTGCCTATACAGCAATATGAAGCAAAGAAAGCAGTGAGTAGCTTCAGGAGATATGACAAAGCCGAGAGTCAAGCCGGATCTTCACACAAGAAGATCATGATATGTGATTGGTGGTGGGACTGGGAAGGCATGGTGCATTGGGAAATGTTCGAAAAGAATGTCACGGTCAACAAGGAGCTCTACATGGCCCAGCCTGAATGAGAGGCTATTCGAATGAAAAGACCTGATCGACGTGATCAAACCATACTCCTTCACGACAACGCCAGGCCCATGTTGCACAAGTCGTCAAAGTCACACTCCAAAAGCTTGAATGGGAGCTCCTTCAGCATCCGCCGAGTTCTGCGGGCTTTGCACTGACCTATTACCATCTTTTCGATTCCCTGTCAAATAAAAAGGGTCGATAACAAAGACGTCTTTAAAAACTGGCCCAACAACTTCTTTGACATCAGACCAGGCAAGTTTTCGCGAAACGGCATCAAGAGATGGGTCGAGAGGTGGGAAAAGGTTGTAAACAGCAAAGGCGAATATATAATTGATTAACTCGTTGATATATTTATTGTTTTTTGTTTAAATAAAAGTCTTCGGTAAAAACGCTGCGAACTTATTCCCCAACGCAATAGTTATATAATATATATAATTGGCGCTCACATGCTTTTTGGGTGTTTGGCCGAGTTCCTCCTTCTATTTGTGTAGTGCACCTTGATGTTGTTCCACAAATGGAGCGGCGTACAGTTTCAAGCCGACTTCAAACGGCAGATATTTTTTTATGAGGAGCTTTTTCATGCCAGATATGCACTCGGAGGCTTGCCATTGCCTGCCGAGGGGCGACCGCTATTACTAAACCCTTTTTCTTCAAACTAAAAACTTTTTCTTCATTTTGGTCTTTCAACGAGATTCGAACCTACGTTTTTTCTGACCAACCCATTCGGCGACGGTATAATAATTGCATAATTTTTAACAAAATTTCATAAAGCTACTGACTTTATAGAAAAAGTACGTCTTCAAAAAACATATTTATTAAATATTTATTATTTGTATTATTACAAAACTAAATCATAAATAAAAAATTAAAATATTTTCCTCGAAAATCGCTTTTCTTCAAAACAGCCAAACCCAAATTCCGACACATTGTTTTGCCTTACCCACCAGCACATGGTTTTTTGCGATGTTTTTCGACGCTGACGCTAACCAAAAAGCCATCAATGCAGTTATCCTTTTCACGCCTTAGTCCAAAGGAATGCTCAAACTGAGTTGTGAGTAGAGCGAGCGACAAATTAACCCGCTTGAGCTTGAAAGCTTTATGCGATGCTCTCTCAGAAGAGAAGGAGAACAAACAAAAGGAAGTGAGGTGAATACAATTGAAAATTACGTGCACTTGAAAGGCAAAAATAAAAATTGGGATATGGTGCAGAGACCTCAACAGCCTCAAAAGCAATGAACGGTGAACGGTGAACATGTGCATGTAGATGCGCATAGACAGAGAAGGAGAAATCGTAGAGAGCAGAGCGCGCGCACACTGCAGCGCTATGAACTGAACATCGAAACATCGCACAAAGCATACAAATAGGCGCTTTTATACACTGCAGCGCCCGACTATATTGGGTTGGCAGGATACGTGAGCCTTTTGGCTTGGTGAGTACTGGCGTTGATGTTCGTGCGTTGTGGTCGTAGTCGTCGCCGTCGTTGAAGTCGTTGTAGTTCGCTGTCGGTGTCGTTGATAATTTGCTGTGCTGCGCCGCTGCTGTTGTGGATTTTGTTGGAATTAAAAGAAATTGTTTTTTTTTTCTCGCTACAATTTTTATTCCGTTCGTTTCCCTTAATTCTTCGGTAACAATTTTCATGGTAGCAATTCACAGAAAATCACAAAAATGAAGCAAAGTTAAAATTGAAAATTGTGCAACACCAAAAATAGGAAAAATTACCTATTGCATATTACACATGTGAGCAGAGAAATGTGAAAAAAATGTGAAAAGAAAGAAAGAAAAAAAAAAGAATGTGAAAAATTATGAGTATTCTACGATTATATGCTGCAAGAAAATATATATATACGTAAAAGCAGGAAGAGAAACGGAAATGTGTAACTGATCTATGGTTTTGTGTTACGCTGCCCATAAACGACGGTAAACACACAGAAAATCATTGCTTTGAGGTTTCGTTGCTTTCGTTTCATTTGGCTTGCTTTTTATTCAGTCGACATGCACTTTATCCTATTTCCTACTTTTTTTATTTTTTGTATGCCTTTTTCCTGGTAACTGTGTTGGTCGCTGGTGTCGCAGCAGCGCTTTGCAGTCGCTCGGTCGGCTGGTCGGTCGGTCGTTTGGTCGAACGGCTGAAAATTTTATAGAGTCCTTGTACTCATTCGTACGTCGGTTCACTTTTGTAGGAGTTCAATATAATATACTATATATATATATATATATATATATACATACATATGTGTATGTATGTATGCACATATGCACCACATACTTATATACATACATTCAGAAATGTGTAAGTATGTATTTGAGTGCGGGTGTAGTTGTTGTTGGCGTTGCCGTTGTCGTGGCGTACGAGCATAAGCGTTTTTTCACAGTTACGCACGTTCGAGTGAGGGCAGAACTGGAGCTGGTACTGGAGCTACTTCCTTACTACGAACCATTCTCTTACACACTTAATTTCCTCGTGCAACCGTCAGCCATACATCCGTCCGTCTATCCGTCCATTCATCCTGCCTGCCACCAGCAAAGATGATGATGATGATGATGATGATGATGAGACCTTAAACAAATGTTAATTTAACAGGGCAAGTGAATAATTAATTTTGAAAGCACCATTGGACCGCAGTGTCCACCGCAGTGCGTAAAACCGACCATCAAAAAGAATAACGAAGGAAAAAAAAATATCAAAAACAAAAACAAAAAACACAATGAAACTACTATGCGAGCGAAAAAAGAAGCAAGAATGTGTACAAAAGTGTCCTTTAGGGAGAGAAAAATGTGCAAAAGTGTGGAAAAATCGAAATATGAATAACTAATAAATATTCCTAAAGTCGCTAAAAAAGGTGCACAAGTCGCTTTGTAAGTGTTAAAAGAGCGAAAGAATAAAAATGAAAATAAAATTAAAAAATTATATTCCAACAGAATTCACAGAATTGACATAACTTGCAATATTTGTTGTTTGTCAACTCTGTTTGCTGCCTTGCCATCAAAGGTGAAATGTTTGCTATGAAGCGACGAGCAGAAAAAGAAAACGCCACGAATAGATGCAGCGCGTCTCACAGAGGTCTCATTGACAATGTACAAAGCCGAGTGTCGAGCATGAATGGAAAGACATAATTCACCCCCTGCGACGAAAAATCACGCGCAAGCACATGCACACACACACACACATAGCTATATATCTTTGCTTATATATAGGCGCGCATAGCGTACTCTCACTCTCATATACCATACAGGCACACCCATACACCCACATGGCATACACACCCACTATGTTGTACAAAAAAAAAAGAAAATGTACAAATATTCTGAAAGGCTCAGAAGCATTGACAAGCAAACATAGTATGTATGTATGTGTGTATGTACACACATATAGGGTGTCTCATTGGCATGCGCTTATATTGAAATTTGAAAAATAGAACACAATACTGCTTATTTGAAACTTTCTGCTGCTTTTGTTGCAGTGAATATATTGTGAAAGCAAACTGCGTTTAATCGCCGCCTCCTGACTGCTGGCGCTCTTTGAATACTTTGACGTAGTTTTTTGGTGACATTTCAAAGTAGCGTCAACGCGATTTCATCAACGGTGTGGCGAGGCTCATTTTTTAGTTACAAAATGTATCTTGAGTTATTGTCATATGGATGATTTGTGTGTGTATGTATGCGTATAAATAATTGGCGCGCATATCCTTTGTTAAATACTTGGCCGAGCTACTCCTTCAATTTGCGTTGTGCGTCTTTATGTTGTTCCATAAGTGGCAGGATCTACAGTTTCACTTTTTTATGGCACTAGTCCACTTAGAGGCTTTCCATTGCCTACAGAAGAACAATCACTAAAAACAAAACTTTTATACCATTTAATGTTTCATGCCCACAGTGGGTCTCAAAAAAAAAACGGACGCTATCGAATGGTAAAGTGAAACTCAAAGCACAAATCCATTCGCCTACAGCGGTTTTCATTGTCATAAACTCGTAAAAAGGAAATCTAAATAGGTCTAATTTTAAAATGATTGGCCACAAAAGTTCTCATTGCTGCGTGATTGCAACATCCTCGAACGGCTTCCACAAAATATTCCAATGATGAGCGGCCGTGAATTTTCAATGTTTGCGCATTATGCGCCCGAGTAATTCTTCTGAGTAAGCCTGAATGCTTACAAGGGTTATGTAGCCGAATTGTTTGCTGTGTGATTATAATCCGCTACCACTCGGGTTCGAATCCCACGGCTTGAAATACCAAATGATAGAAAAAGTTTTTTTTCTGATAGCGGTCGCCCCTCTACAGTCAATGCAAAACCACCAAGCATATTTCTGCTATGAAAAAGCTGCTGTTAATGTTCAATTTCCTTAATAAATTTTGTACTCTACTTGCATGGAACACGAACTGCGTGGATCACCAAAACGACTCGTTCTAAGTTATGCTATTTTCCTCATAAAAAATCATTTGTCGTTCGGGTTCGTCGTAAAACTGTGGGCTCCTCCATATGTGGAAAAACATCAAGACATACACCACAAATTGGCGGAGAAACAGGGCCGAACAAGCAACAAAGGTTGTAGCTATTCACGTTGTATAATTGACCGCAAAAAGAAATATCATTAAGTTCAAAATTGCTATTATTATTATTAGTCACTTTGGGCGCATTCAATTCAAATTCAAAATAATCAAAGTTATGGGACACCCTTACATACATCATTGCTCCAGTTAAGGGGGGGGTAACGTTTTTAAATTTTTTTTTGTGCATTTTTTTTTTATTTGGTTTTTTAAATGAAGAACCTTTCAAGAATATTCTGTGAAAATTTTAGATGAATCGGAGCAAAACTTACAAAGATACAGCCATGTAAGTGTTGATACCCACCTGGCTCAACCGCGCGCCATTTGTACTTTAAAGCGTTGTTCCCACAACTTACGTTTTCAAAGTCGGTGCCCCTCATAACTTTGAAACTACTGCACTGATCCTTTTGAAATTTTGAACACTATTTCTGTAGATGTTTTACAAGGTAACGCCGAAGAGTTTTTTTCGAATTTGTTGATACTTTTGTTTTTACGGTAACTAATTCACCGATTTTTTACGCGAAAATCGTGTTTTTGACTTTAACATGTTCCCAAAAATCGAAAAATTTTTAATTTCAAAAAACCCTCTCGGCGTTACCCGGAGAAAACGATTATCTAACCAAATAACTTTGGTTTTTTGATTTCAGATGATTTAACACCGAGTTATGAGGGGCACCGCAAAACTACTTTTTTTTGAGATGCGTCCGAATAATTTCTGCCATTGCCGTATTTTTAAATATTTTTGGATGAAAATTTCACAAAATATACTTCAAATGCTATAGTTTTATGTAGTAAAAGATTTGACGAATAAATTTTAACTGTGTCATCAAAAAAAAATCATAAAAATGTGCCTTTTTTTCCATGAATTAACGTTACCCCCCCCTTAATGATATAAGTGACACAGTGTGTCTAATGGTTAGTAAAAACTTAACAAACAACCGGCTTGATTCTGCTAGAATTTTGCCTTTAAGCCCGTTTTTTTGACAATCAGGCCTTTAGCATTGCCTTAATTGCGTAATATAATCATTTATAATCTAAGAGTCATACCTGCTTATCCTCATCATCATTATTTGGCGCTACATCTCTGTGTGAGCCTTGGCTTGCTGCACAAAATGTCTCCATTTGCCCCGATCTTTGGTTGATTTCTTCCAGTTGTTCACCTTGAGTTTCCTAATGCCATCTTCTACTTCGTCAATCCATCTTGATCTTGGTCTGCCCATGAGCGGTCTATTCTCATGGTATGGCGTAGTTAGCTTAGTCTTTGAATTTTGTTGAATCGTACAACATTTTCTTCTCTTATAAGTTGGTCCAGTTTATGCTTCCATCTAGCGAATATTAGCCTCAACATTTTTTTCTTGAATACTCAATTTTTCTCTCGAATACTTGTGGATAATTTGTTTTTGTCTTCTTCACTTATTGTCCACGACTCCGATCCGTCGTAAAGAACTGGTCGGACTACAGATTTGTACAGCGTAGGTTTATTCAACAAAGTTATAAAAAGTTTGCTATGCGTCTGGGATGCTCTAAATGCTGCTTGTATTCTCTCGTAGATTGTGATGCTCGTTGCGTTGCCGTGGATTAGTTTAAATCCCAAATACGCGAAAATTTCAACGCTTCAAATTCATATGTCCCGATTTCGATTGTGTCATGTACCATCTCATTTTTTCTGGACACCAACATATATTTTGTTTTTTTCTCGTTAACTCTCAATCCATTTTCACCGGTGGCCTTTTCTACGTCACAAAAATTAGGTATTACGCATATCCATATTTGTGTTGTTTTGTTTAGTTTATGCCCAGTTCTTTTTGCATCAGTTACTGCGTCTATTGCGAAAGACGGTAGAAGATTAAAAATGGTTGTGGAAAGCGTGTCGCCTTGTCTAACTCCGGTCTGCATTGTAAAGACCTTAGATATTCTGTTTTGTATCAATACTTTCGATTCGGTATTGCGCAGAGTCATCATTACCATGTGCGTCAATTTTTCGGAGACTCCGCATTGCTCAAATATTACGGGTATATTCATTCTACGAAGAGCATGTGCAAGTTCATGTTGTGCTCATAGCACTTTCCATTGACTCTTTCAGGGGGGAGGTCTGTCGACGACCTCCCATATCTGAAAGCACATTTTTATTCCGGTAACAACTGTTTGGGGTAACTAATGAGTTTCTTGTTGGCAATTTTTGCGAGTAATTTATATGTTGTATTGAGAAGAGAAATTCCGCGGTAGTTTTTACACTTCGTTCTGTCGTCTTTTTGAAGGATTGTTATGTAAGTGACGTGTTTCAATCACTAGGCATCATTTCGTCTTTTCTAATAAATACTGCGCTTTCCATTTTTTAAGAGCTCGCACGTAATCTCATCTTCTCCAAGTCTTCTATTTCATCCTGTTTGTTTCTACATACCTACATATGTTGATGCGAGGTTCAAAACCTCTCTTTTCTGTTTTTATTTGTGAGGTTCTTACGTTCCGAAATTCTCATAAATGTTTGCAGGTTTTTCTTTGAAGATTACATACGTGAAGCCGCGCCAAAAATGCGCTAAAAGAAAATATGTTTTTAGAAAGGATAACAATAGAAATAAATATATTATTAAAAAATTGTATGCATTGTTTATTAGTACTTAAACTTTATAAACAATTTTATTTTAATTTTTCTTCACAAAAATTAGTATATAAAAAATCACGTGACCCAAAGTACAATGGAAAAAAAGTTGCTCCACGGTCTCCTTGAAATGTTGATGGATCTGTAAAAAGTACAAAATTTTTTGTGAAATAAAGTTGTAGTTATATAGTCTGTCGAGTCGGACTTTTGAATTTTGAAAAATTTTGCATTTAAAAAAAGTATGCCGTTTACGTCATAAATGTCATTATGTTTATAAAAATTTTTTAATTCGAATATTAAAAAAAAAACAGCATCAATAAATATTAAAAACTGTTTGAGTTATCATTTTTCAAGTAGTTTCGAGAAAAACGAGTTTAGAGCGCGGATCGCTCTATATCTACCTAGTTAATAGGCTGTCGAAGCTATAATGTTGGGAATTTCACAGTATACTATATTCTTAAGATACTATAATTTCGAAATATCGAAAGAAATCGATTTTTTGAAAATTCTGGACGTATGTAACCCCTAAGCCTCCCTTTTCTTCTTCTGACATATTATTATACTAGCTCCATCCTGCAGTAATTAATAATCCCAATGCGTTTACCATTCTATAGCAAATTTTTTTTGCGATTCCATTCTCTATTCAATAAAGCTTACCTTATCATGCAAATAAAAATTGGTTGAAAAATATTAAAAGCAAAAATAAAAGAGTGCGAATTTTTAAATGAAAATACATAAATTTTTAATTCAACATAATCTTTTCAACTTCAATACCCTTACTTCACTGATCCTCTATCTCTGCAATGATTTTCTGGAAACTCTGCAAAGTACTGCTCCAGGGCTGCACATCTCCACATCTTCTTTCAACGAAAAATGCTTTCCAAGAAGGAATTGTTTCTGTATAGTTTTTGATGAGGTGATAGTTGCTGGGCATCGACAAAGCGCTTGTGAAGAACGCTTTTTTTCTGTAAACACGTCTATTTCACGTTTTTTTCATTTAGCTGACTCATATGTTTACAATAACATTCTGAGTTCATTGTGTCAAATTTTTTAAGCTATACTTTATAATTAATCAACCAAATTAGTTTTATAATCTTAAAAACTGATTTTTCATCAATTCGTCTGTAAATTACCTTGTTTCAGTTTAGAAATACAGTAGATTCTGTTTTTATGCGGTTTTTAAATAGTGCGGTTTTTAAAAAAAATAAAAAATGCATGTGGACCTATCGGGAATTGTACAAACAAGATTCTAAACCAGCTAAGCAAAAACTCATCACATATTATATCAAAAATGCTAGCCTTACATTACCGCCTGCATTACCATCCAGAACAGACGTGTACATTTCCTCAAGTACGCCAAATCCTAAACGAATGCGTTACATGCGGGTATTGTCTGATTCTATTTCTGACGATGTAAATTTATTTTTCGATTCTGACGTTTCTTAAATAAAGATATAATTTTCAAAAATACAATTTTTTGTTTATGCGATTTTATTTAATTATTTCAGATTCATGCGGTCTATGGAACGCATCTATAGTTATAATATGGGACTAGTACCCTTTTTTTATGCGATTTTATTACATTATTTCAGATTTATGCGGTTCTTAGCACTTTTGAAATGTGTCTATAGTTTTACTATAGAACTGGTAGCTTTTTTTATGCTGCTTTTTTTTATGCTGTTTCTTGCGGAACGTATATACCGCATACATAAAAACAGAATCTACTGTATTATAATTCGATTCTGGTATAACTAAAGGTTGGTGAAGGTTCTACAAAACACCGTTGATCTTTGGCAACCTGAACTATGCACTTTGTTAAAAAAAAATGTTAAAGGCTCATATAGCTGCATACCTAGAAAAATTTAGAAAATTCTAAATCCTGGTTAAAAAGTTGAAAGTTTTAATGAAATGTAGGCAAATTTTGTACAAAATTTGAAACTTTGCGTTTTGCGGTTTTTGTTGTAGTATGAATTATATTTTTATAAAAACTTTATAAGAGTAAATCGTAAAGGCATAAATTAAAAGTGCTTGGGTAGGTGTGCTAAATATGTCCCTGATTTTATTCAAATTTAATTTCATGAGTATCCGTTGTCTAATCGACTCAAATAGATTTCCAGTTCATCCTAAGTAGGCATCCAAAACAATCTCAGCGGCTGAGCTTTAGCGAAACGCACAATGTTTTGACCTGATAGCAGCTGTCCGATCTCATCATTGTATCTGATTTTATAAGATCCATCAGCTTCCTTTACTGGTCCAAATATCTTTCTTAGGATTTTACGCTCACACCGGAGAAGGCATTATAGTTTTTTATTTTGAATGTCAGCAGCCACGCTCCGCAGCCATATGTTGCTACGGATCTCATTAGCGTCCTAAAGATTTGTAGCTTACATGACCTCGATAGAAATTTATTTTTGAGAAGTTTCAGGTGAGCTAAGCAACTTCTATTAGCATCTTGTAGTCTATTCTTAACGACCATTAGGTGGTCTGCAGCGCTGCTAAGGTATTTACATCCAGGTATTTGAAACTCTTCATTTTGCGAAAAATATATGGGTCCACCTCCAGGTTGTCATAGCGTGTGGCGTTTAAAAACCTAACGAGGTATTTTGTCTTACCGACATTAACTTCAAGGCCGACTGGTGTTGCTTTAGTTATCAGCTCCAGCTTACAGTCAGCAAGTGTGCGTTCGTTTCTCGCAACGATAGCAAGGTCGTCAGCATAACCGCAATACTGGACGCTTTTCAAGTGTTGATATCGCTGATTACAAAATTTGAAAGTATGAATGAATCTGAAGTTTTTCCTTGATGTAGTTCCTGCCATTGGCCATTGATCCAAAGACGCGAATTTCTTCGCCCTTCCATATTCCTATTGCACTATTTTTGTTATTGTGCCCTCTTCACGGAGTCAAAGTATTTCAAAGTATCATATATATAAAATCGTCCAATCGTGTTCATGAATGTTGTCGTCAAGGTAAATGCGAAATATTATCGGGAAAGTATTCTGGAGGTTGCTTTGAAGCCGTGGGTAGACCAAGATCTCGGTGGCGACAATGGGCGTTTCAACAAAACTCCGCACCGTCTCATAAAGCTCGAGTGAACCTAGAATGGCTAATAAACAACGTTCCGAACTTCATAACGTCCACACAATGGCTCTCAAATTCACCAGATGGGAATCCGATGGATTATTCTCTTTAAGCCAGTTTGGAGAGCAAAGTCTGAACTAAAAGATTCACCAGTCTCGAGGCGCTGAAAAAAGCCATTGTCCGTGAGTGGGCCAAAATACCTGCAAGTCACATTCGGGCAGCTTGCGATTCATTTCTGAACCGTCTCAAGGCCATAGTCAAGCCAAACGGTGGTCTTATCGAGGAAAAGTAAATTGATTCAACTTTTTGTATAATATTATTTTCACACTTTTTTACTTTGAATTGAATAAAAGTAATTTTCCCAACAAAATTTATGGCCTTTTTAATTGATTACACTTCGAGTGCCGGACCCTGTAGAAACAGTTGAAAAGCGGAAAAATTATAATCCGACGAGAAAGATGAGAATATTGACCCCTGAAAATATTCTTTTCTTTGTCAAAAAGTACTTACGTTTAACACTGTTATCGCTTTTTGAAAATGAACCAGTCGCATTTCCATTCTTCTTTTTCACCTACTTACACAAAAGTGAGGCGAATATATTAAAGGTGGTATCGGCAAGCCAGCTGATTTATTTTTTTCTTTTGCCGTGTCCGTACGGCTGTCATCCCAGAATGAATCAAGGCGAATTCATTATTTGGTTTCTACTTTTCCAATACTGCACTTTGACAATCAAACGTTCAAAGCATTGTTGTTGGTCTAGGGTCACCGTCTTGATGAGGTTATTCCGAAATGTCATAAGATCATGGACACTTTTTTGCGTTTTATTATTGTTAATAATTCGGAAATAATTGAGTTGGAAAATTTTAATTGAATCAACCCTGCAATACCATTTATGGGCCTCTGTGCTGTAAGAGGTTAAGAGCAAAATGTAGGCGTTTAGATGAGACTAAAAGCATTTTACTGTAGCACACATGAAAGAAAATTTGTGTACTTCACTTGGAAGTAGATAAAAATTTGACATTCTTATTTTTTTTGGCCAATAATAAATCCCATGAAAATACTCAAAATTTGGCATATATACAACATATATATACACCCTTTTTGGGTGTTTGGCTCCATCTATTTGTGGTATGCGTCTTGATGTTCTTTCACAAATGGAGGGACCTACAGATTTTAAGTCGACTCCGAATGACAGATGTTTTTTATGAGGAGAAAATACCCTCGGAAGTTTGTCATTGCCTGCCGAGGGGCGACCGCTATTAGAAAAAAACTTTTTCTTCATTTTGGTGTTTCACGGAGATTCGAACCTACTTTCTTCGAATTCCGAATGGTAGTCTCGCAGCAATTCATTCGACTAGGGCTGAAATATAAAATTTTTCATAGCTCCACCTTTTTATAGAAATATGGCTTGATTCAGTGATCTGGCTTACGAATGGAATAATTCAGACAACAAAAAAAAAAAGAAAGTTGAGACAAATTTGGTTCACCCTCTGAGTTCATTTTAATGAGGGTTGAGAAAGTTTGGCGTTGACTGTTGCAGACTCAGCAGAATTCTTGGTCCTTCACATACATACACACTCGTCTGTGTATATAGCCAACATAAATATAAATTAACTCAAGTATGAATTGTGAATATGAGTGTACCTTGGAGTGCGTGTTTCGCGACTTTTTATAGTCATTTAAAGCACATAAAAAGGCAATTTTAGAAAATTCGTCATTGCTTTGTAAACATTTACACCTACACCAACAAACAACTTCACAAGCAAACAAAAGCCTCAAAGTAGGCAAGTGAGGAGAACAAAGTACACGAAATTGCTGTTGTTGCTGCTACTGCGCTGCTGCATTGCTGCATAAAAAGGTGGGTCAAGTGCAGAAAGCAGGCAAACTGGTGAATGCTAAGGAGTTACAAACTCACACGTGTACATATTTATACGCATACATATGTACATATATGCACTCATACATATGGAAGCGCTTTGCAAAGTTGATATATGTATTTACTAAGCGTTTGTATGTGTGCTTGTCTACTCTTATATGCTAAAACCCATACATATGCACACACATACAAACACAGGCATGCACACATGTGCAAATGAAGCAACTTCTCGTTACGGCAAAGCTTGACTTTATCGCGGACAATTTACTACAAAAACAGTGACATTATTAGGAACATTAAATCATAAAATGAATCTCCGCGAAAACATATTGCTAATGGTGACCTAAAAAAGGCACGGAAAAAATCTTACTACATAGACATTTTTTTTTTATGAAATATAGCCAAGTAAGTAATAATATATTCGCTGATACCAAGACTTTGCTCCATGTTTGGTGGCAGCCAATGATAAATTTATGTTGAGGCTGTGCCCAGTTTTTTTCATAAATTATCAACACGCCTGCGGCAGGACAAGCTATTGTAAGCACAATATGAGCGCGAATTCTTCATACCCGTACATACCTATGAGCTTACCAACAGCAGAGCCATTACTAGGTACCATACATATGTATGTATGTAAGTTTGTTGTACAAACAAATGCGCCTGCATGTACGCGAATATGAAATTTATGCCCCAACTTGCCTGCACAAGCATTGATGAGTACTTGTGTGTGTGTGTGTGGAAACCAGTGATGGCCTCTGCATAGCCAACATAAACTTTGATGTCGCTTGCCACAACTGCTGCTACTGCTTTTGTTAGCTTGCTGCATTGTTGTTGCTACATTTACTTTAACATCATTGTAACAATAGCTGCTAATCCCCTCTCAGCGCGCAAGTGCGCGAACGAACGCTCTTCCATCCGTTGGACCAAACTTTGCTTTGGCTTAACTCTATTCTCGTGTGCTCCACATGGATATGTACGTGTCTGTGTTGTATGTATGTTTGGTATTTTATGTTTGTATGCTAATAAAAACATGTGTGGTATCCATTGTTTTGTGGGTGATTCCATTAAAAATCCGCAACTCACTCAACCAAGACTTTCTGTAGCCAATAGTCATCGCCATAATTTGTGTTGAAATTATAACTGTGAACTGCGTTGTTCAAACATTTTTATAGCAAAAATTAAAATTAAATTAAATTAAAAATTCCTCCAGTAATCTTAATAAGTCGTGAGATTTGCTAGGCAAATATGGCCAAGGCTAAATCTACGTCTGTTCAAGAATATTATAAAATTGAGTAGACTTCAAATTAGGACTTTAGTAGGGACCCTCACAGGATATTGTCTAATAGGAATTCATGCAAGGGGATTAGGCGTTCACATTCAAGATTTCTGTCATAGCTGTAGGAATGAGGAGGAGTTGGAAACAATTCAACACCTCTTTTGCACATGCCCGGCTCTAGCCAGAGGCCGGAACCGATATTTAAGATCCTACTTCCTCATGAATATAGATAATCTATACTCTTTAGATACCAACAACCTTTTACGCTCGGTCCAAAGCTCAGGATGATTCAAACCGTGGATGGCAAAACCTATTGACTTGTGTTAGTTTAAATTCTGTAAATCGCTAATAGCAACAAGCTTGAAGATGTGTAAATTAAAAAAATAAATTTAAAAAATTAGAAAATAAGCGTACTGTATTGTTATCTTGCTTGGTGTACTCGTAGCATTATATTAGAATGAATAAAATTAATTTTTTAAAGCTTTTCGTTTCTCATAAGCATTTTTAAACGCTTTAACTCAGTGTTATAAAAATATTACAATGCTAAAATTTAATTTTTTTTTATTTAAAAAATTATTTTGTAATATTTTTGTTTTTAATTTTTCCAGTGTATGTATGTATCTTTTATTTCTCTAAACCAATCCTTTTTCATAGAAATTTTACTTTTCAACTACCTTGGGCTACATAGGATTAAAACAAAAAATTGAAAATAAGCTTAGTGCACTGTTATTTTGCTTGGTGTATTCGTAGTATTATATTACTATAAAAAAATAATTTGTTAAAGCTTTCCATTCCTCATAAGCATATTTGGACGCTTCAACTCAGTGTTAAAAAATGTTACACCCCTAAACTTTTATTTTATAATATTTAAAAAAAATATTTTTTAATATTTGTGTTTTTAATTGCTATCAATATATGTATGTATTTTTTATTTGCCTAAACCAACTCCTTTTCATAGGCATTTTACGTTTCTTCTATCTTCGTCTACAAAGGGGTACATTTTTATAGTACCGTATGCATGGCAACTCTTTTAGTAAAAAGCCTTTTAAGATTTTCATATTAAAAATTAGGTGGCAATCCTGTATAATATTACATCTAGACCAGTCTATATGTGATATACGTGATTTTTATTAAATTTGTATATTTGTTTTCAACTTTTTTGAATATATTGGAATCTACTTTTTTAATTTTTAATATTTAATTTATTTCTTTTTTTTAATCAAAGCCTTTTGAAATATTTTATTTCGTAATATTTCATTTAAATTTTTAATAAATTTGTAGTTTTGTTTCCAACTTTTTTAAATATTTTTTGGAATATTTTTTTTTAATTTTGAATAAATTTTTATTTTTATTTTCAACTAAAGCTTTTTCAAACATCTTTCCATTGATACTTGAATCATTAGATAATAAGGTATACTTTTCTAGTTTTTTTTATTACAAAGTAAATGGCAACCCTGTACGGAAATACTTGTAAATCAAATTTTATTTATTAACTTTATTTTGTTTTTTACAAAATGTTAAAATAATCGGTACTTTGTTTCCAAAATAGTTGGCAACCCTACTTAAATTTATACTTATTACACTTATTAAATGCTGTACTTTATTTATTATACTTATTGTCAATTTTTGAAACATCTTTCTGTTGATACTAGAATATTTAAATTTGAGGTGTGTATGTGTGTTGATATTTTCACAAATAATTTTTTTAAATATTTTGTATTAAAATTTAATATTTGTAATAAATATTTGTAAATCAAATTGCCTTTAATAGCTCTTTTTTGATTTTTTGCAAAAAATGTTAAATCAATTGATATTTCGTTTAAAAAATAGTTGGTAACCCTACTTAAATTTATACGGCAATTGCCAATTTTTGAAAATTGCTTCGTTTGGTACATATGTACATATGTATATTGTAGTACATGGCGTTAACTCCTGCGCTGATAGTTACATTTTTCTATTCAAAAATTGGGTGGCAGCTCTATTTAAAAACTATTTCTGAATAAAAATATTTCTGAAAAATTAGATGGGAAGTCTGTTCAAAAATATTCCCGAATAAATATATTTCTGAAAAATTAGATGGCAACTATATTCAAAAATGTTCCCGAATAAAAATATGTAAAATTATTTGGAAACTCTATTCAAAAATATTTCTGAATAAAATATTTTTTAACAAATTAGATGGCAATCCTATTCAAAAATGTCCATGAATAAAATTATTTCTGAAAAATTTGATGGCAACTCTATTCAAAAATATTCCTGAATAAATAAATATGTTTCTGAAAAATTAGGTGGCCACTCTAGTAAAATATTCTTGAATAAAAATATTTCTGAAAAATTAGGTGGCAACTCTATTCAAAAATATTCCTGAACAGAAATGTTCCTGAATAAAGCAAACATTGCACTTTCCTGAAGCCGCATTTCTTGGTGAGCAAGCAGGGTACAGCGTATACTCCGCTGGGCTCCAAATCGAACACCTCGGCGTGACACCCGACTACCCACTTCTCACTTTAGTGAAAGTATTATATAATATTTTCTGTGCTAATGGGAATTGGGGTGCCCAGAGAGTACTTTAGGGTACTCAAATTCATGCACTTCCAATTGATTGACAATCAAAATCTTGCCCAACTTGCGTTGATTTCTGCATTGGGAACCAAACTCCAGGTAATACGCCACAAGTCTTTCAACAAAAGTATGCTCCTCCTTACATTGCACTCTTAATAATTCGTATTTTATATGACGTACTAGCAAAACCAATCTCGAATTAAGATCAGAAGGCAATAAAAGCATTCGCGAGCACTCACTGTTCTACGTTCTGCGTTACGGCTCTATCCGCAAAAGTAACGGAAACTGAGCAAGATGGATTGCTGTACGAGCTTTCTAACGACATGAACATTGTAAAATAGCGAAATGATAAATCGGCTTGGCATTTATGGTTATACAGCGTCTGCAAACACAATAGATGGACGAAGTACAGAAGGTCTTGCCTGGCGATATATAAATGGGACAAATTGAGAAAGTCGAAAGAAAGAAAGGTAGCTAGTGAAGTTTCTCGGTTTATACCTAAACGGACGAATAGTTGTAGAACCACATCGTAAGAGGTGTGACTACTTGCAGTTTACTTCCTCATTGACAGTTTTTTGGCACAGCAGATGACATTAAGATCACAGAACCTCAGCTACTGTATTTCGGCAAAAATTTCGCTCTTTCTGTTGGCAGTGACTAATAGCTATTCAAATAATCCCTTTAGCCGACCGCTCTTACGAAGAAATGCGAGAATACAGACTCAGTGTAGGATACAGCGCAGCTAAGCCAACACAGTTAGCCACGAAAAGTGCCACCGCGGCAAGAGACCATCTGAGCTATCCAGCTGAGATAAATATTGTTATGAACATCAGCGTTCAACAACTTGGCTGATCGTGGCTGGGATCCGACATGGACCAGAACTAGTGTTTAGTGCTACCAAGAGATTACACCTTCGCAAAAGTTTAAGCCGGTTTTGCTCAAAATTTGTGTCGTTTTAGAAACTCATACCAAATTTTAGAATAATTGAAATTACTCCGCGCATATCGTAACTTGGCGGCGGAAAACACAACATAATGAACATAGTTGTTGTAGTAGAAATGTCATATTGTGAACTGGATATTGGCATCAGTGGCCAAGATCATGGAAACAAGCGGTCAATGCAGTTCAAAATCCGGCTTCATAGGTATGCACGCGGCACTGTGCCTTAATAGTGCCGCGCCTCGTTATTTTTCTTTAAATATTCAGGCATTTTTTTAACAAAAAAAAAAAACAAACAAAAGTCAAGATTAAGTGCGACGAAGTATGCACTGGAATTGCCCTAAATATATTTTCTATTTATACACATGTGTGTGTGTGTGTTTGCGCACACTCATGCACACGTACATATTAACGGTGGGGCTAAGTAGCTAAAACCAGCTAACAGCCAACAATCCGTCGCAGCCGTCACATGAAAACGTGTTTCTTTTTATAGCTCAAAATGCAGAAACGCTTCCACTTCCCTGAAGTGCCACCGCATATTCCGCATTCGCATACACACAACCTTTCAAGTATTGTATGGCCAGTACTCTTGCTATTTTCCTTTTGCTGCTTTTCTCTTATTTTTCTCCTCATTGTTCTGTGGTGAAAAGCTTGCTGCTACAGCGCAAGCGTTCCATTATATGCACCTGCTCGCTTTGGCGTTTCTTCAGCAGCTCCTGCTGCTCGCTCATATACTCGTACGAGCACACGTAGTTGCGCTCTCATAAGGACAAACTAACACATATGCGTACGCATTCATTCACTCTCGCATGGAAGCGAGCATTTGGCATTTTACATCGCACCTCAAATCCATGCTTCTTTGTTTTGTTTGTTTATTTTTAATTTCTGACAATTTCGCAGCACAGCACAAAGTTCGACTGATTGGAAGCATTGACTGACTCTGCTGGGTTGTTGGGTGGCTTGGTTGGCATTTGGGTAGTTGTCTGCTTGGTTTGGGTGAATTTTCATTGCGGAAGACGCTAAATATAAAACTTACCAAGCTATTAGAGTCGTACGACTATGAAATGTGTGCAAGTAATATAAATGCACACATACATGCAAACGAAGGTGTTGAGTTCTATGTGTTGGTAAAATTTTAGGGAACAATAAATTCATATGTGAAATTATTTTATATATATCACAAGGAGTGCGCCTAAGGTTTAGCAAGCTCATTAAAATTACGGAAAATTTAATCAAATTATAATATGCATATTAATACTCATTACAAAATATAGGGAGCTTAAATAGGGGCATCATAATTTTGTATTCAAATGCAGACATATCCTTAATTTTTGTATGATAACTTGACTTGGGAGTTGTGGATGATAAAAAAATCGGTATTTCTGAAAACTATTTTTTTAAATTTAGTTTCGTATTTATAGTATACATATATTTAAAATATACATATATTTTTTAAGAAAGTTCTCAGTTCACAAAATCTTAGCTTAAATCCTTACAGGCTCAAATGAATATAAGAAATTAAGCCTCATGCCATATTGAAATATCAAAACTTCTCCGAGTTGGCTCTGTAAAAATTATCCTATTTCTCCACTGAAAACCCCTTTACATTAGAAGCTTCCAAGAATCCGTTGGTTCAAGAGTATGCACCTACTTTAGATTTTTATATTCGTAACTGTAAACTCAAGTATTCCATTAGTACAAAATCGTTATCACAGCCTACTGAATTTAAAATGATTCATGACTACTTCTAAATCTAAGTGCCTTATGCAATTTCAGCATACGTTATGAACGGAAGTCGAAAGTAACGAGAATGTTTAATTTAAACGAACCGCGCACGTGGGAACGGATTCATTTTTTTTTCTGATGTTGGTAGGACTATAAGGCACACATTTGTCACTTTTACCTTCATCGGATTATTAGTATCTGCCAGGCCGGCCAGGCAAACAATTCTGGGATTTTGAATGATGATAACGCGCCATCGCACCGAGCCCAAATTGTGCTGGATTATTTGACCAAGCACCAAGTAAATACCATCGTGCAAGCATCCTATTCACTTGATATGACCCCGTGCGACTTCTTTTAGTTTCCCAAGTTGAAGTTACCACTTCGTGGAAGGAGATTTCAATCGATAGAAGAGATCAAAGAGAATTCGGCAAAGGTGCTGAAGGCCATCCCTTCGTCGGCCTACCAGGGGTGCATAGAGGACTGGGTTAAACGTTGGCATATGTGTGTTGCTTCAGACGGGTCATATTTTGAAGAAGATAAAATAAATTTGTCTGAAATTGAACTCTGTGTTGTTTTATTTAAACATTCCCGGTACTTTCAGGACATAGGGTACATAAAGTTTAACATTCAAAAAAGCGGTTTCCTCGCCAAACGAACCTTGCATCTCCTTTTCCATATCTTTTTTTTTCAGATCATGGTTTTATTTACAGAATTGCTTATGAGTAGGCTCTTTTTGATCTGCGAATCTCCATTTAAGGCGGGGCGACGTTCTCTTCGTTTTAGTTAGACGTGATATGCTCACTGTTTGTGCGAGATGGCTCAGGAGTTATTTTTCTGTGCAATTTTTGATTTCGTCATCGGCCATGGGCATTTGCGGGCCTCTATATTTGTTGGCGTTTTTGACGTACCATCGTTTCAGGTTCATTTCGCGGAATCCACTGAAATTTCAATCGGCAAGCTTGAGTGTGCGCGCGCTTGATTAGCTCAACTAGCGGTGTGTCGACCCTCTCAGCCTTATTGTTTTTAGCCGCGCTATTTGCATATGTACGTCTTTCGTTATCGTCGTTACCAGGATCATCTTCTTTACGAGTCAAGCTACTTTTATCATCCAGGCGAGTGGAGCAGTACTCTCTCCATAATTTAAATACATTTAGAGATCTTTCATTTGTTCGTGAAGTCTTCTGTAAGCCACCGAACTTATTATGCACTAACGTTACTTGACCTCTTCGTTTTTTTTCAGATAATATTATACTTTTCCATCCTTTCTCTATGCCCAACAACGCTCAAAAATGACTCGCTTTGCATCCCATCGTGGGTTTTTGTTTGTAGAATGCGTCTCTTATTTTTGGTAAACGGATTGGATTTTGGCAAATATGACTACTTAAAGGTGTTCGTTTCTTTCGTGTCTTTTCAATGTAATCTTGCGGCTTGCTATGGCTATGGCTTTTTTAATGTGAATTTCAAAGCCGTTTTCCAAATTATAGACCCATGTTCCAGCTCAGTATTGATGAGACTTATTTGCTTATAGGACTATCCATTGAGTAGAAAAGATTGGCTACAATCGACCTCATTTTCACATACACCGATTCAATTTGTCTATTGATAGAGAGAAATTAAAAACCTTTCAATTTTTGTGTAGTCGAATTGCTAAGAGTTTAAGCTTTTTGGCAGATTCGTTTTGTGTCTGTTACAGAGAGATAAAGAACCGGATATTACAACCAATTAACAAAACGGAATATAGAGACGTAACCCTCCATCATTTCTAGAAGGACTACTTGCTTCTGCAATGAAGATATTGTAGCTTCTTATTTTAGATTGAATCATTCTCTTACTAACCTGGTACTATACTCTGATAGAACTTGCAGGTTTTATAGGGAGAAATATGAAAACCAAAAGCATGTTCGCCCTCGCGCCTAGCACTGATACACAAGCGGGACAAACATCTGGGTAAACATATTTTACCAGACGAGTAAATAAAACTATAAAATAGGTACAAATACTAAAACGTATTGAGAAAGTAGGCTCAGGGAAATATTGTGAAACCAGAGACGTTTTGTCAGCTCACTGTGTTAAACCCCATAGTAATAATAAAAAAATAGTAATAATATACAAAGTGAACGATTGAAGTGTTACCAACTTCAGACTGCTTGTATCTGTAAAACAGCTCATGACATCAACGACAAAATTGTTCTAATGACAGTTCAATATATTGTTTATAAGCCATCAAAAGCATTTGCGTCTCAGTTTTGTTGAATTTTTTTTTTTCGGTGATGGTATTCAAACGTAATAGTGTGATTGCGTTATATTTGGCTGGAAAATCACAACCAGCCATTTTTCGTGAGCTCAGTCACCTCAAAGCGAATAAAATGTTTGTGCATCGCACTATAAAACGTTACAATGATACTGGTAGCATTGCAAAACGCTCTGGAGGTGGACCAAAAAAAACCGCAACAACGCCAGAAATGGTTCGAAAAGTGAAGGTTCGACTTGAACGAAATCCACGTCGAAGTGGAAGAAAAATGGCCAAAGAACTGAAAATATCGCAAGACAGCATTCGACGCATATTGAAAAAAGAGCTCAAGGTCAAGGCTTACAAGTTCCAAAAATCACACGATCTTTCACCCCAGCAAAAACCAGTTCGGTGCGAAAGAGCAAAGGAGTTGTTGCGCTTGCACGAACGTGGCGAA
The DNA here is from genome assembly GCF_027943255.1 of Anastrepha obliqua. Taxonomy (NCBI): domain Eukaryota; kingdom Metazoa; phylum Arthropoda; class Insecta; order Diptera; family Tephritidae; genus Anastrepha; species Anastrepha obliqua. The sequence goes on along the minus strand of NC_072896.1, from coordinate 113,700,636 downwards.
TTTCCTAACATTGTGTTTTCTGATGGAAAAAATGTCCCAATTGAGCAGTTCATAAACACTTAAAACGATCGTGTTTACTTGACCGAACGCTCATACGAGAATTTGAGCCTACGTATGGCCACTCGAAGCAATTTGCCATCGCAAGTAATGGTTTGGGTCGCAGTGACCGCTGATGGACGCTTTCCTATCGTTTCTATGCGACTTATTATCGGGAAAATGTTTTTAAAGCTGCTTTAGAGCCGTGGACACGCAATCATTTTGGTCGTAGAGCATGGACGTTCCAACAGGACTCGGCACCGTCTCATAAAGCTCGTGTGAACTAAGAATTTTTAAAAAATCATGTTGCACACTGCACTTCGCCCACATAATGGCTTTCGAATTATCCACACGCAAATCCGATGGACTATTCCATCTAGTCTATTTTGGAGAGCAAGGTGAGGACTAAAAAATATGCCAGTATGGATGCGCTGAAAAAAGTGTTTATACGAGAATGCGCCAAAATACCTCAAGATCACATTCGTGCAGCATGCAACTCATTTTTTGACCGTGTGACGGCTATAGTCAAGGCAAAAGGTGGTCATATCGAGCTAAAGTGAATATATGTTAAAATTTTAATCATTTTTGAACACTTTTTTCTTTAAAATCAATAAAAACTAATTTCACACAAAAAAGTTATGGTGTTTTGAACAGTATTACAGAAGTTGAAAGTTTCTTTAGCGTCCAGGGTTGGAGACGTTTCACTGGAATACAACATACGTTTTAGGTATTTTTGTTCCACTGCGTAGAATATTTCCTCTTTCTATCATCATCGACATTGTTAGCTTAACAACCCGGTCCGGATTTTGGTTTGCTGTAACATTTGTATGCAGTTCCATTTATCCCTCGCTTGAGTTCGCCAACAGCGTACCTGTATATCAAATAGCTCAGCGTCTCGATCTACGCCATCCAACCATCGGAGTTTTGGTCTTCCTTTACCTCTATTTCTTTTTTCGCGTTAGCGAATATTTTATACGAAATATTAACGAATGCCATCGATCCATAGTTCTCACACTTGTATTTGTTTCCCTTATTCTGGAGTTGGCTATTCCAACTCTCCATTGTCCTGGCATACGCTCATCCTGCCAAGCCCTTCTAAATACGTCGAATATTTCTCTCAGATATGTTTGGCAGATATGTTTAAAAATATCTGGACGTAATTCGTCTGCCCCTGGAGCCCTGTGATTTTTAAGGCGGATTATAGCTCTTACAGATTTATCAACACTTATTTATTCTAAGTCTGGAACGCGGGTTCTGACATTGAGAATTCAAATACATCGTCACATTCGCTGCTTCCATTGAGATGCTCATCAAAGGAATCTACCCATCTGTTTAGAATACGATCATTGTCAGTAAGTAGATTTCTATATTCTTTCCTATCTCTTTCTCTAATACTTTTCTCCTTCCTTTCTTGACTATCTAACCTCTTTCCAGAGCTCTAAATACAATGGGGTTTTTAGATCATTTTCTCTTACACTTCTTCTTTCTCACTTAGACTGGGAGTTATAAATATAAAACACGACTTATTTTTGTTTGCATCCATATAAAGAAACCCTTATGTAGGGTAATGGGTGGATTCTGTGGCTAATTTTATGGCGAAGGGGATCTAAAAGTAGCGGCCTAACTCCAACGCCCTAGGAAAGGCAGCCATTTCTATTTTTATCGTGGTCTAAAAAAGATTACATTTTTTATGCTTACGAGTTCTTTCGGAAGGCAATAAAATTATCTAAATACCAATAAAATTGGTTTTTATGATTTTTATCAGCCACTGATCCGTAGACATTGTAGGAAAAACTACCGCTGCACGCGCCGCAATCAGTCTTAAGCTACGGACACTCTAGCATTCTTGAAAACTTTGAGCTCATCCCCATGGTGCTGGATCATTGTACACCCACGTTAGGTCTGAGCGGACTTTTTTCCACTCATATTCCCTCAAGGAATAACATTTGGCGGCAAGGCATGGCAAATATGTTCACGGATGGCTCGAAGTTGGACGGAAGGGTTGGTGGTGGAGTATTCTGTGAGGAGCTCTCCATCAAGCTCAAATTCAGACTTCCGGACCACTCTAGTGTTTTCCAAGCGAAGGTAGCCGCAATTAAAGTGGCAGTGGATTGGTTGCTTACTTCGGTAATTACCATTAAGGAAGTAAATATTTACTCCGATAGCTAAGCGCCAATTAAGGCCTTGGGCTTGTTGTTTGTGCGTTCGAAATTGCTCCGGAAATGTCTGGCTTGCATCCGAATACCTCGATATCAGACTCATTTGGGTTCCCTGTCACAGCGGCATAGAGGGACCTGCTGGGCTGATGAGCTGGCTAGACAGGGAACTTTGGAGACGGTTTCTGGAAAGATGGGCTTCGAGTCAACTCAGTGAGCGCTGGGCTAGTGTGCACACGTGCAACGTCGCGAGATCCTTCTGCCCACGGGTAGATCGGGGACGCTCGAGAGAACTCCTAAGGCCAACAAAGCCCCTTCTCGAGTTTGGTGGGTATCCTTACCGGACATAGTCCGTTAGGTGTACATGCGATGACACTTGAGGACGAGGGGTAATCATTTCTGCTCTCGTCTGGCAAAGATTTCGACATCTGGGCTCTCATTTTTTCGCTACGCCTGGGATATACCGGGTTTAAATATTATACATCTGGTGAAGTTCATCAGTAGCTTGATGCGGCTAATTACGAACGTAAATCAGCCACCGTCGGCGTCATCGTAAGTGCATGTTCATCATCCCCTAAGGAGCCTTGGGATCCTTCTTCCTTCCCTTCTGCTTTTTCATTTCTCCTGTATGGCTTCACAATGGACGAATTTTGAATATTTGTCCAAGTGGGCTCCAAGCAAGGGCAGCCATTTAACCTAGCCTAACCTATCAGACACTGACCCGGAGCCCAACGGTAAGGTCACCTTCGTCATTACTTTAAACCCATGAAGTAGTACAACCATAAAATTTAATCGTAAATCCTTTGTAGTCGGTAACAAAGTACCCTGTATGTGTGTAAATATATCTACTCAATTATTTATTTGTCTGCAACTGCAACATAAAGTAACCATTACCAACAATTAAGTCATAAATCTAATGTTAAAATGTAACGCACCAACCAAGAGACATTCACATCAGAGGCAAATGTCAGCACATTGTGCTGCATCAGCGTTCATGTAGTCCATCGGGTCCCAGCGGATTGCCACTTAATTGTTTAACACTGTTAGAACCTCATTACTTCCATACAAATACATAAATTATGCACTCACACATACATAAACAAGTAGCTTACATTTTTCCGAGTGAGAAATTTTCAAGTGAGTGTATGTGTGTTTGTGGCTGAGCTTTTATCTGAGGGCAAGTGATAAGAAATATGTAAAGTATATTGGGAGCATTGACTTGTTTAGGCAGATATTTACTTACACACAGACGAGTATATACGAAACGATACATCGACAATTTGTTTGTTCAAGTAATTAGGGCTATGAGTAAAGGTGTATGCTTTTATATTTGCATATTTATATACATAAATATTATTGATATGTCATAATTGTGTAAAGTAAATTCTTATCATAAATTGCCAGCTATGCACAGCTCACACAGTTCGTTACAGTGCCGACAGTGGCTCCGTCGGAATTCGGGGTTTCTTGATGCGCATCGCATTCAGGCATTAATGTAGATGCGACAAGGCATAAATTAACTAATTCACGTATGTACCTACTACATACACACGACATACATAAAGTGATATTTGTGTTTGTTCAGAAGCAAGCAATGTAAAGTAAAACAAAAAATGGTAAATAAGAATTAGAGCCAAATAAAGCTACTGCTTACACTCATACGTATATACAATTTATATTGCATTTGGCGTGACTAGTAATTTTCGTTAGTATGTAAATATAATAACTTTCAAAATGTGCTGTATTGTAGCAATACATTTTCCAAAGGAATCATAAAAAATTGATTTTGTCGCTTCATTGGCTGTGGCGAGTGCATTGCGTTGTCTGCGATAAACAAGTGAATAGCTGGGTGGGTGTTTGGGTGTGCGCATACATACATACATACATACATACATACATACATACATACATACATACATACGTACATACTAATATGTTACCCACTTAAGGTCATTCAATGTATTCGAGGTGGCTGTGTGTGTGCGCTTAAACTATGTTTGTTTTTTTTTCTTTTTTTTTTTTTTGGAGGTGGCAAAAAGCATTGAAAGCCGAAAATTGTGAGACTTGTCTTTCGACTCACCCACTAAAAACCCCACCCCAACTCCGTTGTGTGTGTGCTGTGTGTGTGTGTGTGCTGTGTGTGTGTGTGTGCGCTTAAACTATGTTACTGTTAGTATTTGTACATGCATATGTATTTGTGTTTATACCGTTATTTATATGCTAATGCTTTGTTTATTGTTTGTTGCCACCAAATATTCGGCCATTGGCATTGAAGCGAGCAAATGACGGTAAACTATGTGACTACATAAGATTGTATGCAACTACAGGGTGTTGCATGTCCTTATTTTACTTAGGGATCGTATATTGAAATAGTACAAAAACACGTCAACATATTGAACTATCGATTGCATATATGTATGTATGTTGTTTAGAAAGCCCTAAATATGCGTAAACTTCAGTTCAATAGGAAATTTGGTATACTGGCAATTATTAAACAAAAAATTACTCATACGCCCTGGTGGCTACTCATGCCAAATAAGTGTGTAGGTATAATTGTAATTTATTCGAAGATAATTGTAACGCAGCCGCTGTAACCGTATGGGTTGTGCGTGATTACAATATGGTAAGACCTAGGTTCTAATAGCGATAACCCCGCGGCAAGTAATGGCAAACTTCCACCGAGGAATTGTGGGAGAAGTTCGATCAAACACCCAGCAAGAGATGTACGCTCCAATTAAATAGAGATATATGCGTACAGGGTTTGATTGAAAATTAATGAGCCTTCCCGCGCGGAGCGTCTGCCAAGCGATCAACCGAATCGGCTCGTGGGGGAAAATGATCGTTGGACCTTCCCCTTCCACTAGAAACCGGTCCCAGTTCGCCAGAGAACATCGCTCAGCGACCTCGTCAACAATTGGACCCTTCATCACGACAATGCGTCGGCGCACACCGCCTTCCTCTGCACCTCTGCATTGGCCACGATGGGGGTTCCGGTGCTTATCCGCCATCCCTACAGCCCAGACCTGTCCCATCCGGACTTCTTTCTGTTCCCGCGCCTGAAAAAAGCTAAAGGGGAGGCGTTTCGACTCCATTGAGGCGATCCAAAAATTGAACGCGATTCCGGCGGATGAGTTTAAAAAATGTTTCCTGCAGTGGAAGGATCGCTAAGAGCGGTGTATTGACGCTCAAGGGCCCTATTTTGAAGAATATTAGTTGTATAAGCCAAAAGGTTTAATAAAACTGCTTAAAAAATAAAGCTCACTACTTTTCAATCAAACCCTGTATATATGTATATTTGTAATTCATTTCTTTCGAGCACAAATGAAAAAATATAGTAATTTTTAATTATTCATTGGATTTGATATAACAAAACGTAATCAAAATGATCTGCGACAAACTCTCGAGAGAAAATGACGAAATACTTATTATTTATATTATTGTTTATACTACGTATTTTTAGTACCAGATGGCAGGCCACTCCAAAGGAAACCCAAAGGAAAAATAGGCAAGTAAGCATAGTCGGTCTCTAAGTTATTAGGTTTTCGACATGGAAAAGTGTTTACCAAAAACGTGTCTCGGAAGGGATTAAGTTAAACGATTAAAAGTAGAACTATCGATTGCATATATGTATGTTGGTTAGAAAGCCCTAAAATTCCTAAACTTCCATACACTTGGAAATTTTATACACTGACAATTATTAAACAAAAAATTACTCATACGCCATGGCGGCTACTTATGCCAAATATTTAAGTGTGAAGGTGTTTCAATTATAAAGGGTGGTTAAATTTCAAGGGCTGATGTTGAATGTGAACCACCCCTAAACGTCTACGACACCGTTGGATTTTTGTTATTTGAAAGAAAAGGTGTACGTCGATAAGCCAGCAACAATTCAAGAGCGAACAGATGAGATAATTCGGCTCATTAACGGCATAGAACCTCAATTATGCCTCAGCGTCATCAAAAATTTGGACCATCGGATGGAGGTGTGCCGTCGAGACTGCGGCGGCCATTTGGCCGATATTTTATCCCATACGTAATTGCGCCATAGCAATATTATCATAATAAAGAGAAATGACAATAATTTCCTAAAAAAATTGTATTTTATTCAAAATCAACACCTTGAAACTTAACCAGCCTTTATTAGGTTGGTGAATAAGTTCGTAGCGTTTTAGCATTTTTTTATTTTAACAAAAAACAATAATTATATGAATAAGTAATCAATTATATAATCGCCGTTGCTGTTTACAAGCTCTTCCCACCTCTCGACCCATTTGTTGATGCCGTTTCGCCAAAAATCCCGTGGTCTGATATCAAAAAAGTTCTTGGACCTCTTTGTTATCGATTCTGTATATTTGACAGGGAACGGAAAAGATGGTAATCGGTCAGTGCAAAGTCCGCATAACTCGGCGGATGCTGAAGGACCTCCCTTCAAGCTTTTGGAGTGCGACTTTGACGACTTGTGCAACATGGGGCCTGGCGTTGTCGTGAAGGAGTATGGTTTGACCATGTCAATAAGGTCTTTTCATTCGAATAGCCTCTCATTCAGCCAGGGCCATGTAGAGCTCCTTGTTGACCGTGACATTCTTTTCGAACATTTCCCAAAGCACCATGCCTTCCCAGTCCCACCAAACACATATCATGATCTTCTTGGATGAAGATCCGGCTTGACTCCTAGCTTTGACGAATCTCCTGGAGCCACTCACTCCTTTCTTTGCTTCATACTGCTGCATAGGCACTGTTTCTCATCTTCCGTGACGATTCGGAACAAAAAGCGCAGCTTATGATCGCGTGTTGCTGGATGGCTCGCGAGATGCTGGGAAGCAATTTGAAAACGACTTTCTTTATGTTTTTTTCGTTGAGCTCGTGAGACACCTAGGCTCCCAATTTTTCGGTAAATTCCATTGAATAAAAGTGTCTGAGAGTCGTTTTATTATCGCTGTTCATATATTCCACCAATTCACGACTGGTTTGGCGACCGTTCGCCTACAAAAGTGATTTGAGACATTCTTCATCGAATTCAGAAGGCCTTCCGCTGTGGGGCATATCTTCGACGTCAAAGGCGCGATTTTTCAACTTTTCAAACTATTTCTGTGCTGTAAACTCGCCTATGACACCTTCTCCATACACGTCGCAAATATCCCAGGCTGCTTCGGCAACTTTTTGACCCCGCTGAAAAGCAAAGAAGAGCAGGTGTGGAAAATGTTTACTTTTGCCTTCTGGGTATTCCGTTTCTAAGCCTCAAAACTAATAAAAAATTAAAAACTCAAATATATAATTAACATAAATAGTTTTGTAGGGCAGAAAGAGTTCTATGGAATGACTACTCACCCTTTGTCAAACAGCAAAAAAATCGTTGTAAAATAAATGAAAATATAAAAACGCTATAAGCTTATTCCCCAACCCAATACTTTGTTATTGTAATTTATGCGGAGATATTTGTACTGCAGACGCCGTAACCGAATGGATTGGAAAATGCATTTCTGCCGTCAATAAGAGCACTAAACACATCAAATCTGTTTCGACTTGAGCTGGTCTCTAAAATCTACTTCTAATGGGCATTTTTTACAAATCTCTCGCCGTTCTTAATTTGTTGGGCGGAAAGTATGCGTGCATCATTCTTATTTGCTTTTGTCACTTCAATTATTCAAGAGTATTAAAAAGGTGATGTTTCGCTATTCCTATTTTAAAAGCACATACTTTTCTTTCGTACTAAAAACTACAATCAAAATGCAAAATGAAATAGATACTTTATCTTGCTCTTGGCCATCTACATATCTTTTTATATACAGGTAACTCTCCTTTAACACGGTAGATGGGCTCCTAGAAAACGCTGTGTTGTATGGGGCCCAGAGCCGGTACAAAAAATGGGGGGTATATATTTAACAAAAAAAAAAAAAAAAAATATTATTTCAATTTAACACAACTCTATTTTAATAAATTTCAACCGAGAACGTTTTTTCAGTGGAATGATATAGCTTTCACTTTAAGAACTTTTTTCTTCATTTAAAGTTATAGCATATTCTGTCCTCTTACTGTAACTGTAGTTTGGTTGCTGGTTCTTACCAGGTCATTGTAAATTTCTCGGTATGGAGCTAGACAGTATTGCAACTCCGTTTTGAATTTTCGGCTTCTTTCAGTAGAAGGGTCTGCATTCAAGACAAATTACTCGTGATTTTCAGCTAAGCTTAGGCCTTCCTTTAATTTTTTTTACTGTTAAATTATTAACTGCGAAATCTTCATCAGTGCTAGTGTCCTCAGAATCGATGTGGTTTACAGCTTCGCATGCCATTTCCATCAAATCCGCTTAGTCAACTTCTCCATCCACCAATAAATCTTGAACGTCCTCAATATCCCCACAGCCCTCGCTTCCGATTAATTTAGCAAGTTCTAATCAGACGATTCAGCCTCGTTTTCTATTTCAACTGAAGCGAGCCATATTTTCTTCCAACATGCATTTAACGTTGATGTTTTCAGTTCTTTCAGCGACGACAAAGATATGATGTCGATGCAGTGTTTCATTGAAAATTTCTTCCAAGCTTCCATTACATTAATTGATTTTGTGTCGGTTACGTCAAAATTCACTGTAAAGTTCTGCTTATGTAATAAGTTTTAAGGATTTGGAGCAACGTAGTAGTGTTACCAAAGTTACCCAAGCTCTTCGATTTGCTTTTCAATATACCGGTAAGGTATTCTTATTTTCGCCTTTATATGCACGAGGATTTAAAGACCTATAACCTACTAAGGGTTTTGTCATAAAGTCTCCCGTCGCATTACTGCACGAAAAGAGCGATAGACGATCTTTAGACCTTAAGTCCGGGTACTGCTTTTTCTTTTTTCGATATAAAGAGTCTACTGGGGTTTTTTCCATCAAAGTCCAGTTGATCTGCTATGTATTCCTGCTCTTCTATAGTATTTTAAATTTTTTTTTTTGGATACGTCCCAGTGGCTTCACGATCAGTCGACGCAGATTATCTTTGTATTCTTAACTTCTGCTCAAATATGAACGAGACGTTATCAATAAAACGGTCCGCGGATGACATATGGCAAAAATAAATTTTTTGTTTTTTAGTAGGACTGTTATAAGCTTACATGGCAAATTTCAGCGTGATATGTCACAAAGTTTGTTTTCTGTGCTACTATAAACGAGTCAAGCTCGAGTGTGTTCTTCGAATTCTCTTTTATGACTTCAATTGTCTCAAAATGTTTTCCACGGAGCGGTAACTTGAGCTTGGGAAACAGGAAAAAGTCACATGGAGCCATATCAGGCGGATACGGTGCTTGCGGAACGATATTAACATTATTTTTGTTCAAATAATCGCGAGCAAGACGTAATGTGTGAGCTGGTGCATTAACGTGATGCAAGAACCATGACTTGTTGTCCCACAATTCCTTCCTTTTAAGACGAATGTTCTCGCGCAAACGCTTTAAAACGTCTATATAATATTCACCGTTAACCGATCTGCCTTGCGGAAGGAACTCCGAGTGCACCACACCTTCGTAATCGAAAAAAACAGTCAGCATAACCTTAATTTTTGAGCGACTTTGGCGTGGTTTTTTGGGTTGATGTACGGCCCTCTTTAAACGATTTGTTTACACGTGCACGCGATAGAGCAGAGTCCCCATAGGTTGTCTGCAACATTTTTAAGGCGTCTGAAGCCGAAATTTTGTTGGAATAACAAAATTTCAAACAAATTCTTTGCTCAACTTGAATTTCCATCGTTAAATTCGAAGAACACACTCGAGCTTGACTTGTTTATAGTAGCACAGAAAACAAACTATGTGACATATCCCAATGAAATTTGCCATGTAAGCTTATAACAGTCCTACCAAAAAACAAAAAATTTATTTTTGTCATATGTCATCCGCGGACCGTTTTATTGATAACGTTCATATTTGAGTAAAAGGTATTTGCAAAAGGCTTTTTGAATTTTTCGAACGAAGCTTTACTTGCCACAAAATCTGGGTTGACAGAGGCTTCTCCTTGCTTTTTAAGATGTTTGTGGATTTTTATTGCCTTTTGTTTGATGATATTGCCATCTAATGGAATTTTTTTTCGACAGCAATCATCAATCCAAAAGCTGAGTGCCTTTTCCATTTTTTTCAATTATCGACGCCCGGAGGCGAGCTGCACGTTTTGCGGATATCAATGATCCCGCAGTAACTGCCGTTTCTTATTTCTTTTAAATTTTTATTGATAGTCCGTACCGTTGCTTCATTCAAATTAAGGTTTTTTCCAATGTACGATGCTTTTTTTCGTTTCAAAAGACGATCCGAAATCTGTATTTTTAAGAAAATAAATTTCCTCTTGCACGTTGTTTTTTTATCTTTCTCGGACATGGCTTGGGACTGAAACTTAATGTTAAAAAGTTATTCTTTAACACACCGCGACTCAACGCATACTGCCGACCACAGCGGAACTATGTTATAAGACAACATGTTGAAGGACACCTACCTGTACATATCTTTTCTTTATATAGTTCCGAAGCGATGCTGCCTGTGTTATTTACTTCTTTACTGCCTCAAATTTAATATAAGATCCATCCGCTCTGAACCCTCTTCTGGTATCAAAATGCGTGAAGAGGTCTTTCTCACTTCTGATAGAGCCGTTGATATTACTCAAGGCTGACCATATTTTGTATACTGCGTTACAAGTGCCTTATCAGCTCCTTGATGCTGTATTTGAAAGGAATTAAATTTTCAGAAAATAATTATAATATTTAATTTTTTAAATTCTTAATATTTATATAGGGTGGGCCATATAATCAATATTTTTTCAAACTTTTTTTTTTATTTTGAAGGTTGAACATTGTCATTTATGAGTGAAAAATAATATCGTTCAAAAGACTGCCACGACTGGCTTTACAGTAGGCCATTCGATCAACCCAATTTTTAAGTATATTTTTGATTGTTTGGGCTCCAATTTCGTGTTTTAAAGCATCGATCGTCTCTGGGTGGTTCGCACAGCATTTGTCCTTAACGACTCCCCACAAAATGAGCCCCAAATCCGACAATTTTGCTTATTGACGTAGCCACCGATGAGAAAATCAGAAAAGAAGAAGAAGACTCACCACTTTGGAAATTGGTTTTCAATATTTCCCAATTTTGTTCAAGCGTATAGCGTCCCATTTCGTAAATGTCAAACATTTAAGTAAATTATGAACACATTTGACATGTCATTTGTGTTACCATTCTTAAAAAAATAGGTAGTTCAAAAAGCAAAGGCTATATGGCCCACTTTGTATTTGGTCTCTATTATTAATATTGGATATTAAACGAAAAAGTGCAGTAGTGTCGTTACAAGAAAATACCTACTTAGTCTTACCATAAATTCTATGACAGATTTTACAATGCATACGTGTTTTCGCCGTTAGAAGGCGTGGTGAAGTAGTTCTCTGTTCAATGGATAGCTTTGGATTTTCCAGCATGATTCCGCTCCAGCCCATGAGGCAAAAACCACCGAGCAGTGGCTAAAAATTAATATGTCTGGGTTCATAGCCGGAGAAGATTGGCCGTTTGGAATCCAGATTTTAATCCATTGGGCTGCAGTTTTTGGTCAGAATTGGAGACATGGCCTGTCAATGTTAGCGTCAATATCCATGGAAACCGTGCTTGCTGCGATAGCTGAGTGGCCTAATTGTTTGAAGGCTTGTGTAAAAGCAAATGGTGACCATTTCGACTAAAAATTTAATATCTTTGTTTGTTAATTCTTACATAAAACCAACTTCATTAAAAAAGTTTTATTATTTCATATCAATAACGGACTGGGGTTAAGTTAGGTTATCCTGGTTGACAATAAGCTACGCATCGTTCTCTTGTTCAAATGGTAGTCTAACAGCAATTTTTGCTACCTCATATACTATCTCGTTCCAATAACGGACTTAACTTATAACAGAACTTATGGCAGGAGTAAGTATCCTTAAATTTCCTTAAAGTCTTTTAGTGCATTATTTGGAAAAACTAAATTTAAAATATATAATACATAGCTAAGTTTCTTTCTTCTTGCTGTTTTCGCGTTCAGAAAATCGCTGAACTTTCCTGCTATTAAGTGAAGTATACGCAATGGATTTCTCTGCTTACGTTTTTCTCTTTCATAATTTAAATTTCTTTAAAATATTAAATTGATGAAATAAAAAACGTAGTATACGGAGTTACTAATGTGTTCAATATATAAATAAATTGTTACTAGCCTAATTCTTTTTTTTTTATATTGGTACACTCTTCATATTAACGTATTTATGCGAAGCTTCATTTCAATCAGACAATTCATTTTGTGTTTATGGTACAAGCCATTTAGTGCCGACGTATCACCGTATTTTCTGCAATGGAAAAAATCAAGTATCGTGCAGTGATTGAAAGCGATGGAAATTTATGAACGAATATTCAAGGTGTATAAGGACTTTTCGCCATCAATTAGTATGGTAGGGAATGGGTTGCTGAATTTAAACAAGCAACAACAACGTTTTAGAAAATCATTGAGTGACTGAAAGAGATTTAGTAGAAGCCTTAGGCATTTCATTGGGCAGGGTAAGCAATATTTTGACTGAAGCGTTGGGTTTCATAAAGCTGTGTGCACAATGAGTGCCGCTTTCGCTAACAATGGACGAACAACATTGGAATGCGTCTTCCTCAGCAACATTTAGAGCATTTTCGAAAAGATGAAGTGAATTTTGTGCGTCAATACATCACTATGAGACTTGGGTCTACTACAATGACCCTAAATCAAAGTAAGAGGCTAAAGAGTGGCGTGTTCCTGTTCCTTCAGCTCCGAAACGAGCTCGTGTCCAGAAATCGGTGAAGAAGATGTTAGAATCAGTTTTTTGGGATGCGAAAGGAATTTTGTTTGTGGATTACTTACAAACTGGTAAAAAATAAATTTTGAATATTATTGTAACCTTTTAGACCAGCTGATGCGAAAAATTCGTGAAAAAAGACCCAATTTGCAAACGGAAAAAATTCCTTTTCATTAAGATTATGGCCGTTGTCCCCTAGCGACTTCCATCTGTTTTCAGAACTAAAAAAATGCATTCCCGGAAAGCGTTTTTTATCAAATGATGAGGTGACAAAAGCTGTAGACGCACATTTTGCAGCCCTTTCAGATTCTTACTTCAGGCATGGAAGTCATAAATTAGAATCTCGTTGGAACAATGGTATTAATGCTCCGGGAGACTATACTGAATAATAAAGTGTATTTTAAACCACAAAACTGGGTTTTACTTTCCGAACCGCAAAACCTATTGAAAAATTTAGTATTATGTAGGGGTTTGTAGTTGCAGGTACATATGCATTTTTTTCTGAATAACAAATTCATAATTTTTATGAATGAATTGAATTTTTTGAAGGAATTTTCGAATTGTTTTCTGAATAACAAAAAGAAAGTCGATTTTTGTCACACAGTAATGTGAGTACAGGAGTACGGTGATATGAGTACGGAGTGTCACTCTAATAACTGCGTGCCAGCCTTAGAACCCTCTGTAAGTCGCCGAGGTTTGGTGTATAGTTTTTGAGGGCTTCTTTGGTCATCTCAAGCCTTTCGCACTCATGTATTTGGATTTCCTTCCCCTTCGCTTCGAATGTCTCTAAAAAATTCATAGAAATTTAACAGACATCCTGCAGTCCGTACCGACACTTGGAGATTTTTTTTCAATTAAAAACAGTAGTTACGGCGTTAAAGATTTTCGTGAGTTGAAGGCGGTGAGTTGAAAACTATTTTGAAGAGAAATTTAATAAATATATTTTTCAGTGGCAGTAAAGGTATAGCATTCACTATGGGAAAAGTGTATTTCTCTCGTGGGAGGTTAGGCTGAAAAATAAAAAAATATAAAACCAATCTTTTCTTTCATTAAGTAACTTACGCCACGAGTAACTTATTAGCCCCCCTCGTATAGTGCATGTAAGTAGAGTGAAATGAACATAAACACAAATTTGTATTTGCTTGCAAATAGACCATTACTACTGGCACATAAATGCGCTCGTAATGGCTAAAAGATTATGTCCACGCTCACGATGCAGCGTCTGGTCGTTTCTTCACATTTGTAAATCTGTACGATTAACCATGGCTTTAAACCTACATAGTAAGTAAATGCATGCACTGGCATATATAGGAATGTATGTATGCGCATAAGGTGTGTGTGTGTGTGAGTGTGTGGAAATGTTTATGCAGATACAAGTTAACTGGAACAAGGTCAACGGGGTTCCACACGACACAGCACAACCACGAACTCAATGCGCTACTATGCGCGACATACGATGTGTACATACATACAAGCATACATACATACACACAAAGTGTGTATGGCAGGGTGCCATTGTGCTTTGCCACATACGACATGCGACTAGTGGAAATGAGCTTTCCTTCATTTTGGCGAAAGTGGCTAAACGCTAGCATGTGAAGTCGCGCATTAAACTTGTCCAGCAACAGCAGTGCAGTGGCGCGCAAGCAGTGGCATACGCACTGCCATCCTTCAATGCTGCTGCTGCTGCCACCAATGCCTGCACCTGGTGGTCGAATGGTTGGCTGCGCTCCCGCGTGCAAAGGGCGGGGGTGTGGCACTGGCAAGAGTCACTTGCTATTGACTTTAGTGCACTTACCTACATACGCGTGGCTTTGTGCCCTTGTGTGGGTGTGCTGGTGTATGTGCGTCTCTATGGGTGAATTTATTTGTATGCGTATTGTGTTGTTGCTCTTATTTGTATATTCGCAGGTTATTCCGCTTGGGTGCAGCGACTTTGCGCGTCTTTTTCATATGTTTCGTTTTGTGTTTTTTTATGTGCGTTTTTGTTTTTTTGTTTTTGTTTTGTGATTTACTAATTTACTGTTTTACTATTTTACTTACTTTGTATGCATTTTACGAATGAGTTAAACCAAATAAAATCCAGCGATTACCCTTTTCGCGCACACTTCAAATACGCCGTTTATATTATTTATTTTTCTGCTTTATTTTAGTACATTTTTAATTTTGCTTTTTATTTTTATTCATGCGAGAATGGGCCTTCTCCATTCACTTTGCGCCATTTACTTTTGAAATGCGCATAGTTTTGTTCACTTTTCATTTCGTTTTCAATTTCAAGCGTTAAAAGCAGCCCTTAGTTGCTGCCGTGAAAAGTTCGCGTGTCTAACATCGTCATTGTCAACTGTTTGATTGTCGCGCGTGTCAACTGTTTGCCAGTAGTTAGCAGGTAGGCAGGCGGGCTGGTCGGTCGGTCGGTCGGTCGGTCGGCCTGTACGCCAAGTCGGCAAGTCGGCCTAGCCGCCCTCCTCCGCCTGTTAACGTCGCGTTCATTCGTTCGTTCGCTCGCCCATTTGTAAGTATGTCAATATGTATCTGTGTGTGTGAGTGTACGAGCAAGCGGCGTTTAAGTACTTTTTTTACGACTTCATACTAATAAGCGCTACTCTTCTATTCACGTGTGCCGCGTGTGCCTGCGCTTGTGCATTCTGCAGAGCTTGTGCGTTTGTGTGTTTGTGTGTTTGTGTGCGCTATAATGTGCCTTTATGTGCTGCTTACTTTTCCAGCGTCAATCGCGAGTAAATTATAGTGCTGGAATTTCACTTTCGCTTTAGGCGTTGAATGCAAAGCATTTCTGCTGAACTTTCCTTGTATTTTCGTCCATTTTTGTTGGCTTTGTGCACTCACATGAGCGCTATAATTGCAAATTCCCTAAATATTAGTAAGCGTGGCGCAATAAAAACTAAAGAAACATGCACCGAGTGCCAAGTGTGTGATTAACTCGCCATTAAGTGGATAATTAAAGGATTTCATGAATTCAAATTAGTTTAGGACATTTTTCACACTAAAAGCATGTTTTGTATTGACACATAATTATATATGTGTGTGTGTGTGCTTCTATTTTCCAAAAGCAGTTTCAAAGCACAAGAAAATGAAAGGGAATAGTCATGCATAGAAATCAGTGGTTTCGAGGTGGCGTCCTTAAAGTGAATTTCTTTCCAGCTGCTTCTCAAACATGAAACTGGCAAATTTTAGTTAAGGGGTGGGTATTCGCATCAATTTTGTTGCCTTGGTGGTTTGTTAGTTGACAGTTCGGCGAATAGGTTTCGCTGTGAACGACAATTTGGACTAATTTCTGTTAGTTTGGAAATGTTTTTTCACACCAGATTTTTATTTAAACAAAAAACAATAATTATATCAATAACTTAATCAATTATATATTCGCCTTTGCTATTTACCTTTTCCAACCTCTCGACCTATTTGTTCATGCCGTTTCGCCAAAAATTGCCTGGTCTCATGTCAAAGAAGTTGTTGGACCAGTTTTTAACGTCCTCTTTGTTACCGAAAGTAACGCCCTCATATGGTTTAACAACGAGCGGAAAATACAAGCGGTCGGAGAATACGGCGAATGCTGAAGGACCTCCCAGTTGAGTTTTTGGAGGTCAAAGTCGCCATATTTCAGCTTTACAAACCATTTTTGTGCTGTAGCCTCGCATATGACACCTTCTCCATACACGTCGCAAATATCCCAGGCTGCTTCGGCAACTTTCTCATCCCGCTGAAAAGCAAAGAAGAGCTCCACACCTGTTTATTTTTGCCTTCTCGGTATTGCATTTCTAAGCCTCAAAACTAATAAAAAATTAAAAACTCAAAAATATATTTAATATAGTTTTGTAGAGCAGAGAAAGTTCTATCGAATGAATACCTACATTTTGCCAAACAGCAAACAAATCATTGTAAAATAAAAGAAAATATAAAAACGCGTTTAGCAAATTCACTACACAAAATTACAAATTAAAACAAAAAACTAAAAACTAAAAATGTTGAAATACAGCGGAAGCAAAAATTATGAATTAATTATTAAAAAACTCTGCAGCATATACGTATTTCAATTTCACCATTCTCGGCCAAAAAAAAATAAAATAAGACTACGCCTCACCCTTCAGTTTTCTTGGGCTTTCTAGCACTTGCGAATTAGCCACTGGAAGAAAATATTTCTAAAATATTAAAGTTTTGACTACAAAAATGTCTTTTGTACTCTTTTCTCACGATGGCGAGAATAATCAGTTGGCGTCTATCGTGATCCCGTTACTTTACTCTCAGCAAATTTGCCAATATCAGCTGATTTTCATGTCGTCATACTCGCCCAATTGGTGAACAGTGTGACTAGGTTACCATTTCCGTAACTTGATTTAGCATTTTTTTGCTCACTAGCCTAGATTTTAATTCTTTCTTCCTGACATTTTTCTAGCCTCTTCTAATTAAAATGTGATGTTTATAAATATGTAAAATATATGCTTAGTCTTGCAAGAACAAATCCTCAAAAAAAGATTGTACTCAGTTTCGTGGCAAATTTCGCTTGTTAACAATGGAGTGGGGAGCTAAGAAAATCGCATTGCAGTGATTGCATTACAAAAAAGTGGTAAAAGTGCAAGTGAGATTTACGAATTGCTGAAAAAACTTACTTTGTTTACCGCACGATCAATCGTTTTTTCCCAAACGTCTGAAGTGACAGGCAGAAAAAGGAGTGGTCGTCCTCGCTCGGTTCGAACCAGTGCAGCCATAAAAGCTGTTCGAGAAAGAATTCGCAAAAGAATCCCATTAGGAAGCAGAAAATTATGTTCAGGGAAATGCATATATCGATCAGATCTATGTCAGATTAATTAGATATGATCTCCACATGAAAGCCTTCCGTCTCTCACCTGGTCATCTGTTGACAACGCGCTTGAAGACAATTAGACTCGACAGATGCAAAGACCTTCTTCGGTGGCATGCAGTCATAAGTAAAACTACAAAGTAAAGGTTAAAACTTCTAAGGACGCAAAAAATATTGCTCCAAAGGTCCAGCATGGACACCACCCAGCCTCCGTAATGGTTTGGTGGGGACTGTCTTGTAAAGGCGTTACATCGCTTAAATTTTTTTTAAAAAGTATACCAGAAAGATGTCTTAGAAGCCGTGGAGATGTAGTTGAGCAGTACTCTCTTCAATAGATAGCTTTGGATCTTCCAGCAAGATTCCGCCCCAGCCCATAAGACAAAAATCACCCAGCAGTGGCTAGAAAATAATCTTCCTGGGTTTTAAAGCCCCAGAAGATTGGCTGTCTTGAAGTCAAAATCTGAATCGATTGGTCTACAAGTTGCGGCCAGAATTGGTAAACGTCGCACCTATCGAAGACCTCAAAGAGGTTTGGAGAGGCTCAAACAATCTTTGGTTCGAGCAGCTACGTCAATTTTCATGAAATCTGTGCGTGCTGCAATAGCTGAATGGCCTGGTTGGTTTTCGAATGAAAATAAAATTTTTTTTTAAACATTTATATGATTACATAAAATAAACTTCATTAAAAAATGTTTTATAATTTCATATCTATAACGCACTTAACTTGTAACAGAACTTATGGCAGCACTAAGTATATTTTTTTAATAATTTCCTTTATGCACTCAGTTCTATTTAGCTTTACTTTTTTATCATCTGGTCACACATTCCGTATTTGCGTTTATTGTTGGTGCTGGATATTATTCGTGTGCGATATTTCTTAATTTTTTTACATTTTTGCAAGTTTGCTTCCCTTCTTCTCTTTAGGGCAGTCAAGTCTCTCTCTCTCTCTCGCAACAAATTTTTATTGAATTACTTAAAGAACTTTGTATGCGTGATAAATTTACTGCGTGCATTGTTTTGTTCATAATAAAACTCTTTTTAAAACTCTATTTTTTCCATACAGTATATTGAACATAACCCTAATGTGCAATAGACTGCATGGAAAACAAAGAGTTTTAAAAATCCTTCCTTCTATTTGAAACTTATGTTAAAAGAATCTCTTTGAAAATGGCAAAAAAAAATTTTTTTGCTATATTTGAGGTTATATTACAAGATAAGGTGTTCCTTTTTCAAAAAGGTCGTTATGGTTTCTTCAACATTAGCTGGTATTTTTTTTTTTTTTTTTTTTTACCGTGAATACATCGTGAATACACCTCTATGGTTTTAATTCATACGAGTATCCAGTAAATTCAAAGGCTTTTTAAAATTTATAAAAACGTCTAAAATGTTAAAAAGAGTTCAGAGAAGTAAATCCAATATTCTTGCATAACCTAAAAAAGAGGTTATCTGTAAAGTCGGTTTACTGACGATAGTTTAACGTGACAACGTCATAAGAAAATACTAATGTAAGGGTTGCAATTTTCAAAACAAAATTTTAATTTTATTTGTTTGATAGATATTTTGTATGGATATAGAGGAGGAGGTAAATGGAATTGCAATGGAATAGGTCAAGTACATTTACACAAACGTGAAAAATGACGAAACATTTATCAAATTCATGAAAGATTTCTTCAATTTCGTTTGTGCATCAGACGTTAATAAGTCAACAACACTAAGAGGCAACATCATCGATTTGCCTTTTTCAAAACACTTTACACTCGAAACACTCCCTTTCATTTCCTACTTTTTCTATCATCGTCCTATTCTCAACAGAGAAATGGTTCATTACCATGCACACAGGAAGAAGGCATATGCAAATACAAGTATGTGAATTTATATACAAATGCGCATATACATACATATATATGCTCACTCAAGTAGGACAGAGCCAGATGTCGAACGTTGCCGAACGCGGGGACCGATTGTGCTCTCTGTCGTTCGTTCCGCGCTCTCGCTTGCACTTCAAGCAAGGTAACGACGCATGAGTAAGATAACGACACATTTTTTCATGCGTGCAGCCGGCTAAATCGAATTATAAGACGTTATCACGCCAAAAGGCGTAAAAAATGTGAATTGCACTTTACATTATTACATTGCACAAAACATTAAATTTTATAAAAATCAACAAATGTTCAATAGCACAAAACCCATAAAGAAGGTAAAACACGGAGTACAAAAAAGCACTAAATTTATTACGAAGAGCAAAGGATTAGCAACACTACACAACTAGGCTAGTGTGACGCCTCTGATGGGCGCAATCTTGTTTCTATCATTCCTGCTTTTTACCTTCAGTTTTCAAACGCAAATTGTCAAAAAGCTCATTGTTATTTTGCCAACTACCGATCCAAGGCGTATTCATTAAAGGTGATGGCACTATATCAGCGGTCGGCAACATTTTGAGTCGGAAGAGCCTAATATTATAATCATTAAAATTACAAAGTTTTTAAAGAGCCACAGAATTTTTTCTTGCCAACAATAAATAGTACTCGATAAAGAAAAACGAATCCATTGATTCATAAAAAAAAATATTTATTTATTATTTAGCTTGGATAATTTTAGCTCATAGCTTTCTCTTTTAAGTTTCAAACACTTGGTCTTTTACTTTACTTTAAATTATATTCATGAGAGAGATCGCTGGCCCACACGAATAAGCCGTGCCGAAGATAGTCAGCACTCCAAATGGCAACTTCTTCACCACCTCACTGTAGCTATCTGAAAAATTATTCCATGTGCGAGTTGCGGCACTTCCTTGAAAGTTGCATAGTTTTGTTGCTTTACGTATATACATTTCTGGACCTGCAACTCTTGCAACTTGCTTTTCAACTCTGCACATTTTTTACTCCTCAAAGCTTTACTTTTTGAATCGGTCAATTGCATTTCGAGATATCCAGCATAAATTTCAAATGGCTCAATGTGAATTTCGTTACTATTTGTATTGAGAGGATTTACTATGAATTCTAGAGTGGCTTTGTTGGTTATGAAATGCTCAAATCTGTCACCAAATTCATTTATAATTATTTTTATAACTGTGCTGAAGTAATTCGTGTAAACAGCGATATTGCTTAGAAATTGAAAATGAAGTAATTTACTTCTCTGAATATCTTTCCAAAAATAATTAAGTTTTCTTCAACACAAACCAATTCTTCTACCAAAACTCTGGCTGGGTCTCCCTTTCCTTGCAGTTTTAGATTCAACTCATTTAATTTCTCTGTGATATCCTCCATAAAGAACAAAAAAATTAAGTAAAAAAAAGGAGTACAAGTAGCTGAGAGATAGAAGAGGAAGTGTCTAATCCTCGTTAATGGATGCAGAACGACTTTTAAATGTTTTTTGTCTTTTTTCTTTGCTAAAATAAATAATATTTGCGTATGGAACTAAAGAGCCGCAGCTTCACATCCAAAGAGCTCGCGAGACCTCTGCATTCGACTCACAACAAAATTTTGTACATTGGAATGTCATGAGAGTAAAAAATATAAAAGAAAAAGAAAAGGATGAACTGCGTTGAACAGCCGACATGCATTTGAAGCGAGAAGCATACGACAACAGTGCCAATGGTACGGCTTTTCGTTATTTCATTTTGTGCTGGCATTCGAAAGTGCACGGCGAATGAAAAAACAAAACACATCAACCGGTCTTGGTTGATTCAGAATCCATCTAGCGTTTCTGCAGCACTTTGTTGCCGCATCCTCGTTACGAACTTGTTTAACGGTTATTTACAGCATGACTATATCCAGTCTGTGTGGTTTAAGAAACTTATTAGGTTGTTGACGTCTAAGCCAGACAGTTGTTCGAGACTCTCGAACAGTGGTTTGCCAAGGGTTGACATTCTCTCTTTCCATAAGGCAGGGCATTCACAGAGGAAATGGAAGATTGTTTCCTTTTTCTACATGAAATTGCCAAGTAATGAAGTAGAGTGATCGGTGTGAAGAACTCTATGGTTTTGTCCTTGATTGTTGCTTTACTCGGGGAATTCTTCAAAGGTTTTCTATCAAGAATTTGCTTTTTGTTAATACAGCAGGACGCTGTCGGATTTTGTCAGAAAATCAACTTTTTTTTTGTAATTCATACACTTATTGTTTTTATTTCATTTAAAGTGTACCACCTTTATCAAAAAATTTTCGGAATATATTCAGAAAATTCAAAATACGAGTTTATTCCTCAAGTGATATACTTCAAAGTGATCGCCTTCAAAGTACAGGGTAGGCCATTTAAAGCGGGCCCATCGGGCAACCCTATAACTTTTGACAGGAACGTCAGATCGACTAATGACATAGCGCGTTGGAAGCGTCAGTCCAAGACAATTTTTACCATGGAGCAGTACACTCCAAAAGAACGCGCTGAAATAATTCAGCTTTACATCCAAAATAACTTCTCAATTGTGAAAACTCAACGTGCGTTTAAAAAAAAAAATAAAGTTAAAAGTGCGCCATCCAAAAGCACTTTACAGCGTTTATACGCAAAATTTATTAACCACGGTAGTCTCAGCAATACCAGCCACGCATCCAGACAACGTACACGACGTTCTGCTGAAAATATCGAGGCTGTACGAGCCAGTGTTGAGGAGGCTCCGCGAACATCGAGTTATCGTCGTTCTCAGGAATTAGGCATCGCCAGGACAACACTCAGGCGCATAATTCGCATCGATTTGAAAATGTTTCCGTACAAAATTCAAATTCACGCGCTACAATCGATTTTTTGAAGCCATTGTTCCCTGGAAGGTTGATTTCGAAAAATGGTGATTTTCCGTGGCCACCGAGATCACCAGATTTGACGCCACCGGACTTTTATTTGTGGGGTTATCTGAAATCCAAGGTATACATCAACAAGCCAAGGACTCTAACTCAACTTAAAAACAATATCCGACGCGAAATCGCCGCCATACCGGCCGAAATATTGGCCAAAACGATGGAAAACGCCGAAAAAAGGACACATTTGGCCATCAAGGCCAGAGGCAAACATTTGAAGGATATCATTTTCAAAAACTAGCTGGAACAAATCTCCTTGAATCAAAATAAATGATTTTTCATATCAACACAAAAAAAAAATGTTTTTTTCAATGTTTTTTTTCAGAAACAAATGGGCCCGCTTTAAATGGCCTACCCTGTACATGGTCCCCATCAACTGCAATGCAGTTATGTCAGTATTTGATGCAGCTCTCGAAGCATTTCTGGACCTCTATTTTCGGTATAGCCATCAGAGCTCTCTTTGATTTTTCCACTACATCCTTTCGGCTGTTAAAAGGCATCCCCCGCAGTTATTTTCTGACTCGATAAAACAGAAAAAATCGCACGAAGCTTTGTTAAGTGAATTCGATGGTTGTTAGATGGCATTCGTTTTGTTCTTGTTCAAAAATTCACGGATAATAATGGCACTGTGCGTTATTATAGTGCGTTATCATGGTGCAAAGTCCACGAGTTGTTTTCTCATAAATTCTTCTTTTTTAACGAAATGCTTTACGCAAACGTCTCATAACGCCCAAATAATAGTCCTTATTAACTATCTGAGCTTCTGACAAAAATTCCTCGTGTAAAATGCCGTTGTAATCCATAAAACAGGTGAACATCGCTTTCTTTTTTGACTGCAAACGACGTGTATTTTCTTGGCCTTGGTTCATTCGGAGCTCTCCACTCACTCGTCTGATGCCTGAACAGCATGTCGTATGCATAAGCCCACGGTTCGCTTCCAGTTATGATGTGTTTGATGAATGTTTGGTCAGATTCAGTCTTGGAAATCATGTCTGTCGATTTCAACGCTGTCCCTTTTTTTCATGCAGTACAGGTTCTTTGAGATCAACTTTGCAGCAACATGGCGCAAACCCAATTTATTAATTACAATGTCCTGAACGGATCCAAAGGCAATGTTCAAGTCAGGAGGTGGGATAAAGCTATCCATTATTCCATGGGATTGAAATATCTTTTGAAGGAGTTGTGGGAAAACGTTAGCCTTCTCGATGTCGCTTTTTGCCCAAACTTGAGAGTTATTTGCTTTGTTAATTGGAGGATTGTGAATTATAAGACGTTGTCAATTTTTGCTGAGCATTTTGTTTTTGTGTTCTTGTAAATTCTCTTTGAACAGATTTGTCTTAGATTACATTAGATTCAAATTCTGAGGGATTGAACAGGTCCAAACACTCAGTCAGGAAGGCCATTGTACTAAACCCGCAAAGATTAGCGAGACAGGATTGATAATACAGGTATATGGATGGTAAGAGAGAAAAATTTATTGGATTTCTTTGGATTCATTGAGCAGCTTAGTTAATTTATTTCGTAATACATTTTCGTTTAAATGTTGGAGTACTTTTTTTTTGTTTTCCTTGTTCACTGCTCTCGGGAGCATAGAGTCTCTACAAGACTTTTCCATCGTACACAGTTCTGTGCTGTTGTTTTTGCACCGTCCCATGAGATGTCGGCATCTGCTAGGTCGCGCAACATCGACCGTCTCCAAGTGTTTTTTTGGTCTGCTCCCTTGCGGGTTCCAGTCAAGTGCTATTTTCGTGATGATATCTGGCAGTTTTCTCAATGCGCCACTTTCTGCGTTTGATTTGCCTAAGAATGGGTTTCTCGTTCGATAATCTTCACAGTGCGTCGTTACTGATAGTGTTCAGCCAGAATATTCTGCAGTTGATGCGGAAGCATTTGTTGATGAAGGATTGTAACCTATGTGCGATGGTGTGATTGACCAGCCATGTTTCATAGCATTCGCCGATGACATCTGCCTCCTCTCTCACAACCTCTCTGACATGCAACCGAAGGCGGACAAACTAGTCGCGCTGGCACGCACTGTCTGACTGGAGGTCAACATCGCCAAGACCAAGGCCATGAGATTTGACCACAATAACGCAAGGCAGATATTGGTTGACGGATGCCCGGTGGAATTCGACGAAAGCTTCTGCTACCTCGGCTGCATCATCACGGCAGATGGTGGAGCAGATGAAGATGTCGACTGCAGGCTAAACAAAGCAAGGGAGCATTCGGGCGAATGCATACAGTATGGGGGAGTTCGCAAATCTCCAGGCACATTAAACTACGAATATTCGGTTCATGCGTGAAGTCCGTATTGTTATACGAAAGCGAAACATGGTTGGAGTACTTAACCAAGCATGTTTCTGAAACTGCATTGTGAAGTCCATTGTTTCCTTTTCGTTGCCCTCATGGCTGTTAATTTCTTTATGTTCGCCTATATAAGTGTAGAACTTATGTTTAAGGAACTCCCAATCTGTCCACTTATTTGATAGTTCACAGTTTTTTTTATTCGACTTTATTTCACTGCTGTAGTCATCAAAATAAGCGAATGGTCTGAGTTTAGATGTAAACCATTTTCTACAGTTACCAAACTGATCGAAATTTGTCTGACCATAAACAAAGACGTCGATCAAATCTGGGGTCTTTTCAGGATCTGCTAGCCAGTAAGTTGGATTTCCAGTAGAGATAAAAATAGAAAAAATTCCGAAAGTATGTATAAAATCTGCAGCAAATCCAAATACATAAGCCCATGTACGCGTATAATTTTCTGCTAGACAAGCACAGATGCACATACTCGTATGATATCTATCAATGCCTACATTTATACGAGTCCTCTTGAATCTTTACGAGTGTGCCCATAATGGCTTCAAAGACAACATCATTTAAGGCTCGTTACCAGAAATGCGACATTACAGTTGGTCACGCTTTTCACATGAGCTAACAAATCACACATTCACACACACATACACACAGAGGCACAGCGACACTCATAAAACAAAAGGCGGACTGTAAAAAACTACACTCATTTACGTAGACAGACAGTCATACGCAAGCCACGTGGTAAAATTTGGTATAACTGCGTGAAAACACTAGTCCTATATTGCCATATTTCAACAGTAGTTGCTGGTATGAAAAATAATACAGGGATTTTATATTTGCTATGAAAATGATAACACTTTTGTTTTATCAATTTGTAATTTAAAGAATTTATAATAATCAGAAAAAAATATTTAAATAAATCAGGGAGAACGATTAAAGTGTCCAAATTTTGCTAGTAAGCAACTTTTAGCGAAATGTGAGAAGGAGAGTTGATTGCTGACCTCTCTCGCGATATCTTAAGAGAAATAAAGCAGATTTTGAGAGCTGCACCGTAAAGAAGTAATGAAGCTGTAATTATTTCGTGTGTCACTTCAGCAGCATTTATCGAAGGTCCAGCGGTGATTTTTATGATGCTAAGACCAAGATGACGGCCCCCGTAGGCAAATGGGTTGGTGCGTGACTACCATTGAGGAGTGCGTAGGTTCGAATCTCAGTGCATGAAACACCAAAATTAAAAAGTTGTTTCTAATAGTGGACGCCCTTCGGCAGGCAATGGCAAACCTCCGAGTGTATTTCTGCTATGAAAAAGCTCCTCATAAAATATATCTGCCGGTCGGAGTCTGCTTAAAATTGTAGGTCCCTCAATTTGTGGAACAATAACAAGACGCATGCCACAAATAGGAGGAGGAGCTCGGCCAAAGTGTAAAAGAAGTGTACGCGCCAATTATTTATTTATTTTTTTAAGACCATCATTACTTCTCTAAGGTCATTATTTGTGCCTATTTTAGGGTATTTTAGATTTTTTTTAATATTAAGTTTTCTATGTATCTGACTGTTATATGGAGGGAATATGTGGTTTTGAGGGGTTTTCTATTTTTAAACAATTCATTAACAAGATTCTGACGATAGCTTATGGAAAGGGTGGCCGAGGCATAACAGCTGTCATACACCGTTTTTTCTTTGAAGTTTATTTCTTGTTTTTTGACCCATAGTCAGAGGCTTACCTCCCGGTATATCTATGCAGAGTTCTGTACCGCAATTTTATGACAAATATTTTTGTAATCTATACATAGCCATTACACAACTGCTTTATGAAGAAAATCGAGTACTTAAAAAAAATTGGCAGTGGGAAGACTGTGACGTTCCAGTACCTCGAATAATGCGGCAGAAGCTGTAGAGTCTTTCAAGCTGTAATTTCTATTATAATGCATTTGTTTTGCCCATTAGTGTATCTAAACTTAAAGGTATTTTCTTTTCTGGTAAAGAAAGAACTAGAGATGCTCATTTTATCGAGTTGTTCAATCCCGAAATTTTCGGGATGACGTTATTACAAGCCCGGTATTCCACGACTAGTCCCGGAATTGAAATATTCATTATTTTGAAACAATTTAACACGAAAAAGGTATGAGTAGAGGGCATATAGGACCATGAAGTGGAGGTGCAAACCTCCAGTAAATCTAAATCTTTAATTTAAAAGTAAGTTTGTGCCAGGTTTTATATTATTTCCAAAAAAAACGCTTTTTATGTCGCCTTTCATATGCTTTATAAGAGATTACAAATCCCGAAATAGTGCCGAAAATATCGGTACTTCATAAATATCGGGATTGACATCCCTAAAAATGGGATTTTTATATCACCACTTTGTAAGAAATGGCAAACCGCGAAATAGTCCCGAAATGTTCGGTACTTAATAAATATCGGGATTAACATCCCTAGTATCAACTCATTCAAAACTAGTACGAAGTGCGGCTCTCCTTATACTCAAGCACTATGTCACTTAAGAGAATGTTTTCAGAAAAGTGTGGACTGGTTTCACTCCGAAATGTACCAGTTTTGCTATTGTGAATTGGCATATTTAATCGTACTGCATAGTACAAAGAAATATATAAAAGCACACAAGCGTACGTGAAAACATATGCGCCTACTATGCCTTTGAAATGCATAGGTGAGACCCACGTAAGGTCCTCCTCATCCTTTCGCACACACCGTCGACCGGCAAACGGTGAAGCGAACATAAATTTAAATGTTAGAAAAGGAAAAAAAAAAAATTATGCTGAAATGTGCAGAAAAGTGTTAGAACAAACACAGAAGCAGACGCGCATACGAGTATACACCAACAAAGAAACCATCATCAAATATACTCGTACTCGTACTCGTGCTCGTATAAAACTTGTATGATGTACATTTGTTTGCGAGCTGAAAGCAATGAGTGACGTGTTGCAAAATGTTTTACACACTTTTTTCCACAATTTCCTTCGTTTTTTGTTCGCTTTCTTTCAATGGGTTTTTGGATCGTTGCATGGTATAGTTGACTTGTTTTTGCTGTTTGCGATGGATGGCTTTCATTTCATGTTGGCTGTAATTAGTGCGCACCATCCCCAGAGAGGTGCCATAGAGTTAAAATTAAATGCATGCTTTCACACATACACACATACATACACACGTAACTGCAACAGAAGCAAAAGTTGCTGTCACAATGCATATACGTACATACATACATACAATACATTTGTATGTTATACTTGCGCTTATATGTGCTTGAATGTGTGCACTCGCATGTGTGTCCGACCTGAATGAGGCCACTGAAGATAATGTTGCCTAAAATGCTTTCAGGTGGTCGGCCACTTTGTGACAGGTGTTGGTTGTTTCCTATGTACAACTGTAAATGGGTAGGTACATATGAATCTACATATGTATGATATGCCTCATGCACAAATACATGCGCGCATTCAACACAATTGGGATTTGATGAGCGAAACGAAACGCTTTGACAACTGAGGGACAGCTAAACTTTTGATTTTTCTTTGTGTTTGTGTTTTTGACACATTTCTGACAATGAGTACTTAAGTTTTCATTATGCGCGTTCGCGTGACAATTACTGCACATATGTACATACATATGCATGTATGTATATATGCATGTATGTATGTGCTCGTACACTCCCCTAGAATTACGCTATAAATTGGAGTAATTGCCTCGCATTGAATTGGTTCAGTATTGCGGGTGTTTGGTTGCATTAAAATGAAGGGTGTACATAGTTACTTTGTTGTTATGTTTCTGAGACCTATGTATGTATGTATGGCTAAGTATGTATATGAAGTGAGCTAACAAGTGCGAAGCGATGAGTTGACAAGGGTTCTAATCTCAATCTCTCGGTATTACCCGCTCTAGCGGCCGGTAAAAATGCCGAGCTTTGGCGATCTACTTATTTCGATGGCATGAAATTAGGATACCCTGTTAGAGGGTTTATTTAATATTATTGAAGTATGGAAAAAAGCGTTTTTTTTTTAACATTCCAATGATGCTACAATGGCAACAGTGCTAATTTTTGGAATCGTCCTTTTAACTTCCTAATGTGTCAATGAATTCCTCATAGAAAAACACAAACCTGGAACAATAAAACCAAACTTTGTATTGTTGAGGGCACCAACCTTACTTGAGTTTCAGTCAATGTTTGAAATCGACAGTATGGTTTGGTTAGTTTTTGGGTGTTAGTATTTGGCCGTCATTATAAGCAACATGTAAAAAAATGTTTAGTCTGAGGACGGCAGAGATGGGTTGTTGCTGGAGATGGGAGCTGGTTATTTGAGTGTGACAACGATAACTTTAAAGCTCCCGGTATATAAACTCTACCAGACATCTTGAAACCTGGATTTCATCGAGGCAGATGTCCTCCTCTCTCACAAACTCACTGGCCTGCCAGCGAAGGCGGCCAAACTAGTCGGACTGGAGGTCAACATCGCCAAGATCAAGGCTATGAGGGTTAACCACAATAACGCAAGGCAGATATTGGTTGACGGATGCCCGGTGGAGTTCGTCGAAAGCTTCTGCTACCTCGGCTGCATCATCACGACAGATGGTGGAGCAGATGAAGATGTCGACTGCAGGCTAAACAATGCAACGGCGGCATTCGGGCGAATGCATATAGTATGGGGAGTTCGCAAATCTCCAGGCGCACTAAACTACGAATATTCAGCATATGCGTGAAGTCCGTATTGCGGTACGGAAGCTAAACATGGCTGGCCTCTAACACATTCACACAGAGGCTACAATCCTTCATAAACAAATGCCTCCGCATCAACTGCAGAATATTCTGGCCAAACACTAGAAAACAAACAAAAAATATATAAAAACTAAATTTTTTTTATTTTTATTTTGATTAAAAGTTTTGAAAGTTAAATAAAAATTAGTATCTTGTAAAAAGTTTGAGACTTGGATTAATATGGAATGATTGAACTATCATAGAGTGAACTATATTTTTATAAAAAATAATAACTTCATTTAATAATTAATTAATTAATAAAATAATACAAAAGTATTAATTATTGAAATAGTCAAAACTTCTCAAAATATTGAAGTGCTACTAGGTGCGCAACTAAGTTCTCGCTGTTTTTTTTGATGAAAATACAACTTTATTTTGAAAGAATGGCTACAAGTGAATCATTAAAAGTATTGCCCATCGTTGGCTACTACTTTTCCCTTTTCTTTCTGGTAGATCTCGTATACCGTCGCGCTAAAACTGTTCATCTTTTGCGGCTATCCACGGGTCAAGCACTTTTTTGATGTCTTCATATGAATGGAACTGCTGGTCAGCTAGACCATGTGCCATCGATCGGAACAGATGATAATCGGACGGCGAAATATCTGAAGAATATGGCGGGTGGGGTAGGTTTTCCCATTTCACTGTTTCCAGGTAGGTTTTAATGGGTTTGGCAACGTGAGGTCGAGCGTTGTGATGCTGTAGAATCACTTTGTCATGCCTCTCCGGGTATTGCGACCGCTTCTGGCACAGTGCGCGGCTCAATCGCATCAGTTGAAGTCGATACCGATCCTCAGTGATGGTTTCGCTTGGTTTTAACAGTTCATAATAAAAACACCAACATAGTCCCACCAAATACATAGCATAACCTTCGCAGCGTAAGTATTCGGCCGAGGCGACGACGTAGAAGCATGACCCAAGACGCTATTTTCTTTAGATTGCTATATTGAATCCATTTTTCATCACCCGTAACGATGCGATGAAGAAAACTCTTCCTTTGTTGCCGCTGGAGCAGTTGTTCACAGGCGAAAAAACGGCGTTCAACATTCCTTGGTTTTAACTCATAACAATCCCCTGTTTCTTAATCATTCCCAAAGCATGCAATCGCTTGAAAATGGATTGGCGGATAACTCCTAATACTGAAGCAAGCTTTTCTTGCATTTGACACGGATCCTCTTTGAGCAATGCCTCCAATTCAGCGTCTTCGAAGATTTTTGGGCTTCCTTCACGCGGACGGTCGTCAACATTAAAATCTCCATCTTTGAAGTGACGGAACAAATCTCGGCACGTTGTTTCACTTGAAGCAGCATCTCCATAAACTTTTTGTAGCTCTCGATGTGCTTCAGCCGCCGTTTTTTTTTTTCGAATGAAAGAGGAAAATCAACTCTTCCCGCAAATGACGATTATTCGGCACAAAATCAGACATTTTCACAAAACCAAAAGTATATGATACCAAAAGAAAATCACTAATGTGTCGAAGCAGTTTGTTTGCCATATGACTAAGCTTGGTTTATGACGTTTGGGTTATGTTGAAACGACTAGCACACACTGTTGGCGGCATCTATTGACAAACAGCGGGAACTTAAATGCGCACCTAATATATTTTTCCGTCTAGCGTAAGTGCATTAGCCCGCCATCCCAGACGATGTGAGTTCGAATTCCACGTAAATCTCGGTCCTCGCACTTTTCCGAATTTACCTACTTTCCCTGTTTCTAAAAGAAAAAACCAAAAAAAAATAAACTCATTCTTCAAACCCAAAAACGTATACTTTCCATCTTTACTCCCGCACAGTAGTCAGCGCATTATTTGCATTGTGGCTGCTAAAACAAAGAAAAACACACAGTTACACATTGCATTAGTGGCGCCAGCAAGAGGAAGCGGGCAGACGGGGTAATAGAGGAGACACACCACTTTAGCGAAGTCCTCAACCATCGGTGTGATCCTTCTGGTAGAAAAATGTGGCACACAGATGTCACCCAAATCAGTAAGAAGGCGTGTTCCCAAGCAACGACAGGTGGGCATTCCCACTACTTAGGACTGATAGCGGCAGGCTAATCACCTAATATTTTTCCATGGGCTGTATAGATATAATAATTACAATTTTAAATATTGTATTATATTTGAGCTTGACAGATAAAATGAGCTCAATTGACTCAAATTAGGTTACTAGAAAGATTATTCTCGCCCTCACTCTCGTTTTTTGGTTTGATAAGTGAGGAGATTGACTCCCCATCGCTACTCGAGAACATTTTTTTTTTATTATTCCTCAGCAAAGCTTACGAAATCATAATATTTTCTGGTTAGGGATGGTTTGACCTGATTATGCTTCCAATGCTCCGATTTCTAGACTTTTGAGAGAATTTAAATCGCTTTCAAATCTTATTGGTCTAGATTTTTCTTGAACAAAGTAACACTTCAAATGGTTGCCAAATGAATTGGTAAACTAAACTCCAAGTATTCTCTAATATTCTTTCTCTGTAAATTAAAATTAATATTAAATCTTTAATTTTAGTATTAATCTGTTTTTCATAGTCTGTGAGAAATACTGCATTTTTAGACTATTAAATGAATTATTTTTTTCGAAAGTCCACAGATAGCTACACATCATATGCTATAGGCTATGAAGTATTCGCTCAACGCTTTAAATAACTAAGCATTGACTTGAACGCCTTTATGTGTTCACTTTTTATCAGTTTTGTTTATCAAAAAATAAAAACAAAGCCGTGTTCTGTTGTTGTTAACCTGTAACCCTGTTTTAATAGCGAGCGCGTGTAAAGGGCAAAATTTTATGGTGTTAAGTGCAGGCAGACACAGACACTACGACGTCACACTAGCATTGATTGCAATGACGACTGGTGGCGTCTCGCCCCAGCCACTACTTTACTACTGTCTCTGCACTACTCTACTTGGCAGCCTATGCCGTTTGCCGGCCATTTGGTGGTTTTGTGTCAGAATCTCTATTTTTTTTTGTTGGCAATTGTATTTAATTTTTTGTGCTACATTTACTAAAGAAGTACAAGAAAGTACAGTTATAGTTAGATACAGTTATACACATACATATGTATGTTTAGAAACGCGCCGTTTGCCTACTGGGCCAAGCTAAGCGACATTCTCGTGCAGCACTCGGAAAAAGCCATTATAAAAACATAAGGCTAATACCCTCGTTCTTTGGAATCAATAAAGACAATAATTACTGCATGCGTTGCGACAATGCCTAGCCAAACTAGGCCAAACCAAATACGAATCCAACAAAACTAATTGAGTAAGCGCAGTTTCGGCCGAAATAAAGCACCCCTTGATGCTCGCTGTAGCTTAGTACAGTGCAGATCTCGAGAAGCGAATGATGAGAGGCGAAAGACATCAGCATAATAAACTGCTCAGCGAGCAGCTCCTGTTAGGGTGTTACCGCATGATGCCTATAGGGTTCTCCAATCAGAGGTGTTATTTTGACATTCAAAGAAAAATGCTATTTCTTTTAATATAAATCATCGGATGTTTATTTCATTATAAAGAGGAAGGTATGCCTTGGCGGCCGCCGTAGCCGAATGGTTTGGTGCGTGATTACCATTCGGAATTCACAGAGAGATCGTTGGTTCGGATCTCGGTGAAAGCAAAATTAATAAAAACATTTTTTTAATAGCGGTCGCCCCTCGGCAGGCAATGGCAAACCTCCGAGTGTATTTCTGCCATGAAAAATCTCCTCATAAAAATATCTGCCGTTCGGAGTCGGCTTGAAACTGTAGGTCCCTCCATTTGTGGAACAACATCAACTCGCACACCACAAATAGGAGGAGGAGCTCGGCCAAGCACCTAACAGAAGTGTACGCGCCAATTATTTATTTTTATTTTTATGCCGCTAATAGTGGAAAATAACATCAGGCAAATGACCACCACGACCACGCTTACAGCACAATATCCTTTTCATGAAATTTTCTATAACCGAATTGCAAAGTGGCCGCCCTATGGCCTCGATAGCCTCACGAATTCCATCTTTGATGTCTTGAATCTACCCTGAGCTGTTGCCGTAGACCTTCTCTTTCACGTGGCTCCAAAGAAAAAAGTTACAACGTGTTAAATCACAAGATCTCGGTGGCCAATTGTGATCACTTCTTCGAGAGATAACATGGTCTGGACGCTTTTCCCGTAAAAGATCAATGGTTTCGTTGCTTGTGTGGCACGTAGCGCCGTCTTGTTGAAAATAAACGTAGTCCAAACCAATACCATCCAATTCCGGCCATAAAAATTGTTAATCATCTCTTTATATATTTAAATAACATCTGTTATTGGAAACCCCTTTACTTGAGCCTGAGCCGCCTCCCAGGCACATGAGAGGGGACCTCCTCAATTACTCGAACGAGATCCAAGACAACAGACCGACAGTGTACAGACAGACAATTAATGACATTCATCGGGAGACTCTTACCCCCTTCTAAAGTTCCCGACTCCAAAGTGCCGTCATTGTAGTCCAACCACCACCCATTGCAGACGAAGAGCTCCAACTTCATCTAGAGTCCCGCGTAACCTTGGCCCAACTACGTTCGGGATACTGTAGCAGGTTAAACTCATACCTATCCAGAATTGACCCCGACGGTACTAAACATATATCCGGCATGTGAAGGCAGCCCGCACGGCACTGAGCACCTTTTCACATGCCCCATCAAACCCACTCATCTAACCCCACTCTGCCTCTGGACCCAACCTGTCGAAACAGCAAGTTTCCTGGGCCTACCGTTAGATGAGCTAGACGAAGACGACCGCTTATTTGCACTACAATGACAGGTCAAAGTTACTGCTACAACAACCACAACATGCGAAAGACATCAGCAAGAAGTGATATGGATTCGGTATGGATATTGGTATTCTAGTAGCTTTTAAAGCCAGTCTGAAATCATTGAATGCGAACTTAGACGTTCATTGTTATCACCAGCGTAGCTCACCTTACACAGCTCGTCAAACAATCGATATTTTGCTTACTAAGTTTAATGTAATCAAAGCGGCGGTCATCTGTAAATCTGACACCGAAGTATTAAATCTCGATCGGAGGGCAGCCAAGCATTCCCAAGTATGATAAATTATAAAGTTTGGCCATTCGAAGCAAGAGAGTAACTTTGGCTGCCACGACGTAGGAGTTTCGCCAACACAATTGCACCTGTTCATTTCACACGTATTCTTGCGCTCTTCTAATCAGAGAATGGTTCAGGCTGTAATGAAATAAGATAAGCAGAGACTGTTTTGATTTTTTTCGTATATCACCAACCCAATCTCAGTTTTCTCGTAAGGAACTCCTTGCCGCATCCCCTGTTAAATAAGCAAAATAGATGAGAGTCGGTTAATAGTCTGATGTTGGCCACCTCTTCTGAATTCTCTCTAACGCGAGACACTCCACGACTAATTTCGAATATACCGAATAGACTTAATTGTCGCCTAGCAATAAGACAAAAGGTCCTCCAAGTCAGCAGTCAAAAGCTTAATGGCGACTACTTTCGCTTAGAAAGCATTCAAGTTTCACTGATGTACATACCGAAAAACGATGATTTCAGTCTTTGTATGCAAAACGTTATAAAAATTTAATTTAACATCAAATTGAAATTGTTCCAAAATGTATTATAATATAAAAATTATTTCTGCAATGAATGCAATTATTTTGAAATTTTCTACTTTTCAAAGCATCATTACACAACAGATATTATATAGAAATAAATGTTTATCCACCGGTCCGTGATAGAATTTTAATATTTATGTGAAAAACTGTTCAGTTCTTATCTGCAATCGGTTGCTGATTTTTCTATCGCAATTCTCGATCTCCAACCCTTAAACTCATTCTTCATATAGGTATCTATACAGAGATGTGGGGGAAAAACGCATGCTTACAATATTTTAAGCCAATATACTGCTTTATTTGACTCTTTACTATTTCTCCCTGAAAAAGGACAAAAGAGCTCATTC
The DNA here is from genome assembly GCF_027943255.1 of Anastrepha obliqua. Lineage (NCBI taxonomy): Eukaryota > Metazoa > Arthropoda > Insecta > Diptera > Tephritidae > Anastrepha > Anastrepha obliqua. The sequence continues at coordinate 113,665,035 of NC_072896.1, read as the reverse complement.
ACTTCAATAGTATCATAAATCAAAAGAAATAAAATATCGAGAAAAATGTCTTCAAAGTTTTCAATTTACTATGCCACACCAGAAGGTTGGCGCTTCCATACTACGATTGTTGTAGAAGCTGTCTTAACACGGAAGAAGAGGAAACAATCAGACACCTCCTATGCGAGTGTGAAAGCTGAGCTAGAAGGAGACTTCACACTCTTGGTAGCGCATTCTTAACAGATGTAGCGGATTTAGCGCATCTAAAACTAACGAAGGTTAGTTCGTTTATAAAAGCTACAGAATGGTTTAAAAAGGAACTCATAGTGTAAGGATAAGTTCTAGTGGTATGACAATGGTTCTACAACAAATCTAAATGTGTCATTACGATAACAACTGCCATGACACCTTGTGATATTGTCTACAAATATCTGTATACTTATGTATCTAAAAAAATGTTTTTGGATTATAACTTTATTGGAGTAAATAAGCAATAAAGTATTAAATTGTTCCAGAAGGAAATAATCTTCGCAGCATCTATATATTCTTTTAACATATTCTAAGTCTTAAGGGGTTAGGTGGGTTTCAGAGGTTGAAAAAAAGAAGATTTTGACTATTTTTGTTTTAGTATATAAAATCATATATTTTATTTAAGCAATTCACTGTATCTAAGATACATATATAAACAGTATTTTGTGAAATTTTTATTTAAAAATTTCGAAAACTCAGCCGTTGGTACCTCATCTTCCTTGACGTCTCAAAGAAAAAATGCTCTTGCCGTGGACAGCATAGCTCATTATTGGTTCATCTAAAATCAGAAAACCAAACGGATTTCGTTAGTACATGGATAAATCTCGTTGTTGTATGAAGGAAAAAAAAATCAAAATTTGAATTTATGACAGGCTTTGAACCAAAAAACACATTTTTTAGTGAAATTTTCGACATACATTGGCTAAAAAAAATTGTTGTAATTAACAAAAAAAAATCCTTCGTTCAATAACTAGATAATGTTATTTCAAAGATTTGTACAAAATTTGAACTAAATCGCTTCATAACTTTTCGAGATATCGTGTCCACCGACTTAAAAAATGGAGTTTTGAGATAAACACGTATACGAGCGAAGCGCTCAACTGACGTGGCCTAATGGGCGGAACTTCTGAAGGGTCTATCTCTTAGAATTTTACTCGGATTGACTTAAAATTTTAGAAGAGTATTTTAAACATACTGTACTATTTAATGAGACAAAAAAACAAAATTCGATTTTTTGAAATTTTCAAACCCACCTAACCCCTTAAATATAAGTATCATTCCTTCTAAGAAGAGGTAAATCTCGACCTCGCTCCCTATTCTAAAAAATGGTGGATTTCGTTGCACAGTGTAATTAAAAGTCGCATAATGCTTCATCAAAATCCGTACTGCGGTTCAAGTGCTGCTGAAAGACAGGGCGTATGAGCAACCCGAACGCAACAAAGAAGCATTGCTAGTAATGAAAAAAGGCATTTGGCGACCGGATTATAAGCTACGCAACACAGATTTGGTTGCTGGGCGAAGAAGAGTTAGAGTTGGCTGCAAATGCTGCCACTAATCTGCGCATACAAGGGGTTCGATAGCAGCCCAATTCATTTTATATTGAATAGGTTGGTGCGTGAATATCATCCGGAAGTGCGCAGGTTCAAAACCACGGGCATGAAACACCAATTGATAGAAAAAGTTTTTTCTAATGTATTTTTGTCATGCAAAAGCTCTTCATAAGAAAATATCTGTCATTTTGAGGCGGCATAAAATTGTAGCTCGCTCAATTTGTGGAACAACATCCAAATGCACACCACAAATAGAAGGAGGAGTGATAGTTATATATATCTATATATGTAGCTAATGATAATAAAATAAAGTTGCCTGCGATTGGATAGACTAGCGACAATCGATAAAGCCGCAACAAGAGTCTCATTGTGCAAAACGAATATCTGATATTGCAACATGAATGCCTTGTATTCGCATAGTCAAAAGTACTGCTCAAACACAATTCTGTATGGATTTATGTGTGCACAAACACATATAAAATGAACCTCAGGTATTACACGTACTCCAGCTACGCCAAACCGCCGTAACCGATTATGTTGGCTGACCGAAATACGATTTACTAACCAGTTCTCCATATCGGTTTACCCTTACGCTTGTCTTGCAAACATGCAACTGGCAATTGTGCTCTTGTTTGTGTACGAGTATATGTATGTACCTGTATATGATTATTTGTTACACTGTTTGGTAAGAGTGCATAGGAGTAGATTTGTTGGAAGAGCTTTTGTTTGGGCTTATGAATGATAACGGGTTACCAAATCTACATGCAGATATGTGGGGTTCCTTAACACAGGGTTCCACAGGTGCTGCTCATGAAGTTACAATGTTTATAAAGGGTGGTTAAGTTTCAAGGGCCGGTGTTGATTTTGAATAAAATACAATTTTTTTTTTTAAATTATTGTCATTTCTCTTTATTATGATAATATTGATATGGCTCAAAATATGAACAAAATATCGGCCAAATGGCCATCCGATGGTCGAAATTTTCGATGACGCTGAGGCATAATTGAGGTTCTATGCCGTTAATGTGCCGAATTATCTCATCCTTTAGCTCTTGAATTGTTGCTGGCTTATCGACGTATACCTTTTCCTTCAAATAACCCCAAAGAAAGAAGTCCAACGGTGTCGTTGACGTTCAGGTGTGGTTCACATTCAACATCAGCCCTTGAAATTTAATCACCCTTTATTAGTATGTAAGTTATGGGCTCCCTGCAAAGACAGTGTGAAGAAATTAAACACATTTTGGTTTCAGTACTTGTGTATACTTTTTCAGGTTGCGAGTAGCGACATCTGACTTCAAATGGATGATTAACTCCATAAACTACCATATAACAACAGTGCAAGAGCACTTGGTCTTTAGGGGCCGCCTCTGTGGCTTGAGCGCGTTGAAAGGGGCCACGGTGTTATATGACAGGAATACCGGTCTTATAGTATCCTTCCTTCTCACTGTGACGGGTCTTGAACAGTTGTGTTGACAAGACCTGGTAGCTGCTGAGGTGTGTTATAAGGGTAGAAGCGGATGGCTAAGATTTCTGATTGTCCTGGAAGCGCCACCACCTGGGAAGGCCACTAGTCTCATAAGGTTTTGTGAGCGGCGCAATCTGGGCCTCGTTCTCTGCTGAGATGCTAATGACTAGCATACAATCTGGGGCAGCAGCAAATGCAATGAGCCAGGGCTTTGACGTGCAGCCATCAAAGCCACGATTAGCAAAGGGGTTACTCTAACCCACAAACGAGCTTCGCAGGCTGAGAGAGGCTGCAGATGGACAAAACTGATGTCATGTCCTGTCATGTCCGATCGACTGTCGCAAATCCTCCTGTCACTAAGCAGAAGCGACTGCAGACAGCTGGTTGGACTGATGATGGGCCACTTTCTGTGGGCGAAGCACATGGAAAAGATAGGCATCTCAGACAGTATACTCTGCTCAGCTTGTGAAGAGGAGGATGAGACGGCGGACCACTTCCTGTGAGTCTGCTCCGCCTTCGCTCGAATCAGGTTTGAGGTCTTTGGCACCACAAGATCTACTCAGATTTCTTCGGAGGTCGGGTAGACTTAAAAAGGGTTAAAAGGGAATCCGCGTGCAGTTTAATGGACTTAATTGTGTTTAAGTGCTGTACTGGCTAGTCTGTCCCCACCAAAAAAAAATAGCTGCATAAAACAAGATTGAGAAAAATTAGAAAATATTATATTTTGCTTTTTTAAATTGTTTTCAAATTAAAAATTCAAAAATATGTACGTTGTAGACTGTATTATTGCAAACGCATCTTTGATTTGACAACATATAGAAAGTATAAGATGGAATATACTTGGAGATATCGTTATTATTACTACAATTTTTTTTTTTTTGCTTAGGGGAGTTAATCGCTTTGGTAAGTGAAAGTAAATTATGAAGGGGTTAGCGGTAGTCTGAGGCCCGAAATGATGTTTTTCAATAATTTTTTTTTTCTAGTCTGTTGCTTTATTTTACAAAAATAAATACATAGCATTAATACATGATGTTTCGACTTGACTTTAGCAAAATTTCAAAAAAAAAAAAAATAATAATAATAATTCTAAAAATTATCGCTATTTATGTGGAGCAGGTTTCTCCAGAAGTCCCTTGCGGTGATCTTCACAAGTCCTTGGAGATTCATCTAAAATCAATTGGAGAAGAGAAATTAGTTTTATTAATAGATAATCCTGTGCTTGGTCGAAGCTTTTTTTTCAAAATTCACAATATGGCGGTCTCAAGAAATATTTTTCAGATTTTCGAGAAAAACCCGAAAATTAATTGTTTAAACAAATTTTTGAAAAAAAAAATCCTCCGATCAGGCACGAGTTTTTTATGTTTTTCAAAAGCAGTATACATTTTATTGAAATCTACCAAGCGATTTTTAAGTTACAGTGATCACCAGTTCAAAAAACATAGTTTTGAGAAAAACGCATTTAAAGTTTTGCTACTTGCTCTCGAACGCTCCCTTTGTTAATTGTTGAATAACTCAAAAAGTATTTGTCGTATTCACTTCAAATTTTCACACAATGTCTTTAAGATATTATACTTTGAGAAATTGTAAAAAAACACACAATCAAATTTTTTGAAAATTCTGATTACCCGTAACCCCTTAATTCAAATTGTGTCTTTGAATTAATCTTTTATTACGCAAAAAACTTCATTTTCACATCTTATTTAAGGCTTTACCAAAATGAATAATAACTATTCTATCGCTGCGAAAAATAATTTTTTTTCGTTGGGTCTCATTAAGTTTCTCAGCGTTTGCATAGATGACACACAACCATGTGTGACAGCTGAGAATATTTTTTTTACGTTTTTTTTAAGCGCAACGCAGTCTGCTTTAGTCAAGCATTAATTCGCGTAAATTGGCATGTTGGAGTCGTAGCCTGCATGCCTTAATGGGTTACATACATACGTCCAGCAGCGCCAAAAATGCACTAAAAGAAAAACTGTTTTCAGAAGGAATAACAATAGTAATAAGTTTAAAAAAATGTATACATTGTTTATTAGCATTTAAACTTTATAAAAAAATTTATTTTAATTTTTCTTTACAAAATTTAGGATGGGGCCGTTCATAAACCTCGTGTCCCGAATTTCAGAAAAAAATTCGCACCAAAAAATATTAATAACTGTATGAGTACCGGAAAAAGTAATATAGTTTCGAGAAAATCGAGTTTAAACTTTCAAGTGCATTTCGCTCGAGGTCGCGCGCTTTTAAAGCAAGAACTTAAAATGCATTTTTTAATTTATTTTGTTAACTTACTTCTAATCTCCCATTCCAGCTCCATATTGTATGACTTCCTGATCAGTAAGCAATTGTTGTTGTTTATTTTTTTCCAGTCGGCGAGATGTTATGGAATCTTTTGTTGCTTTCATAGCCTTGATTCGTGCGTGTTTTATTGTAGCATCAACCTCTCGTCGGGCAGTTACATTTTCTACCATAACTTTGTATGTATGGGGAATTCTCACAATGGACTTCCACAGAAATACACTTAAAACTAAAGAATAAAAATCTGTAAAAAATATCGACTTTTTGAAAATTGTGGTACGTCCAATCCCTAAAGCACAATTTGTCATTGTTGCGATTAAAAAGAGCAATCGATTTGCGAAATGCTCTCTTCTTCTTAGGAGAGTGAACTTGACATTAATCAGAGCGTCAGTCTTTGTGTTGGTAGATTTACGCATTCGAGATAGGCAGCGTGGTATTAATTGAGCTACAGCTATTGGTCAGCCGGTGCGTTAAATTCTCTCCCTTTTGTGTTGGTATACCGTGCAAATATGCATCAGCGGCGATTTCAGTTATTTCGATCAAGCTGGCTTCGTAGTGAGCACATTCAGCACAGTTACGTTTCACTGCCTCTACTCTTTCTTCAAGAGATTTTTCGCTTTACTTTAGGCTTGCAAGCTCAGCCGTAAGCTCTTCTATCAGTAGCAGTATGCGCTCAACTGAGTCCCTTGTTGAGTCACGCACTGCACTCACGATTTTTTCGTCCAGTTGAGCGATCCACGCAGCAATAGGCGAATTCTCACCTTTGCACAAATTTTGGTGTGTTGCTATGACAACAGCTAAAATTTGCGACGCCCAAAGTCTTAATTGGGTTCTGTATTAGCAATACAAATAAACCGTCTGCAGAAAACAATCATCCAGAAGTCGTCAGCGTTGCCCAATAGGCCAGAAATTATGTTCTATCAAGACAACAATAGGTCATACACATCGATAGTGACTCGCTAAAAGCGCCGGGAACTGAATTGGGAGGTTATTAGGCGTGCCCAGCACCAAGTTGTTACCACCTACTTTTGTCTATGGTGAATGATTTGACCGGCGAAAAATTCACCTCAAGGGGAGCCTGTGAAAATTAACTGTCCTAATTGGTTTGTAAATAGAAACGAGGGTGTCTGGTGGCATTTCGCCTGAACTTATTTCTTTCTTTGTTACTTGGATATTACAAAAAAATCACATTTATTATAGACCCCACTTTGTAGGTAATTGCTCACATATGTACATATGTGTGTATGTGTGTATGTGTGCCCATAAATTACCTCCATACGGTATGAAAATACGTAAATTATTCATCTGTTCTCGTATGCTTTAGATGCAACAAAGTTAGTTTTATTTTATATTTGCATACTTTTACTAATACATATGCATAAATGTAAGGGGTGGCTTTAGATGCGTCGAACTTTTGGCAATGAAACTGCATTTTCCTGCAGTGACATTTCCTTGAGGGAACTCATACGACCACAGAACTTCTATGATACAAAGCCGCTGCTTTCGAGCTTGGTGGGTGTCTCTTCCGAACATTGCGCATTTCCCTTCTGCAATACTTCCCACAGTAGCCAACTGGAGGAGAAATTATCTCAGCATGCTTTCCTCAGCTATTCTGCTCTCGCTGTGCTGATGTTCAGACATCTTGGTTCTCCCTTTTTTGCTACACCTGTGGATATAGTAGCATTTGCTATTACACACCTGAAAAATGTCATCAGGTGTTGTTTTAGTTGCATAAATATTCCCCATTCATGTACGGGGTATACTGTTGGAGGGACAGTTCCTGGCCGCATATAAATCCGTGTCGCTCCGGCAACCTCAGAGGATCCGCAAGGAGGGTAGAACCGTCCGTCGTGGGAACGATGAATTTCATCAGTATTATTATTAATCCATACTTTACCTCCTTTCCCCATTCGTCGAATTCGCCCTGAATACCGCGAAGGAGGAAGCTGGCGCTTATTGCATGATAATGCACCATCTTATCGATCCACTCCTGTGACTGATTTTTTGACTAGAAATCGAATTTTAACCATCAATCACTCACCGTGTTCGCCTGATATGGCTCCCTGTGACTTCTACCTATTCGTAAAATTACATTTGGCCATGAAAGTAAAACGTTCAATGGCCTGAAACACTCTTTCGAAAAGCTTTTAGATCGCGCAAAACAGTATATCGAGGCCAGAGGGGACTATTTTGAATAAATAAACTCGAAGTTATCAGAACAAACCTCCTATAGCTTCTATTTTAGCTCAGTCTTGTTTATTTGGGACTTCACCTTGTATAACCAAACGAATTGTATTTCTCAAATAAAATTTTTGAAGAACAGCATTTAATGCTGTGATAAAGAAGATGTTCTCTAAATATTGTAGGTTTTTTTTCAATTCTCTAACGGAACTGTCTAGCGTGGGGATTGGACCAATTCTGCGCTTCATAAAAGCCTTAAAATGTTTTCTAGAAAAAATAAAAATATGAGGCTCCCGTGCCGCACAGTGGTATCACAATGGACCTGTAAGGTCTAAGTCAGATGGTCGTACATAGCGACTACCACCATAACCTAACCTAAACTATTGACCCAAAGTAGCACTTGTTGGCAAGAGAGATTCTACGTCTCACGTTGGACTAAGTAGGCAAATGAGTAGTAAAGTTCTCTCTCGATGAACAAAACTAACACTCTACAGGGCTCTCATCATGCCCATCCTAACGGATGACACAGAAGGTTGGACGATGAGAGTATCCGATTTGAGAGAAAGATTGTGCGGAAGATTTTTGAACTCTTGCACGTTGGCAACAGCGAATATCGCAGGCGATGGAACGATGAGCTGTATGAGCTTTACGACCACATAGACATAGCGCAGCGAATAAAGATCCAGCGGCTACGTTGGCTGGGTCATGTCGTCCGAATGGATGCAAACGTTCCGGCTTTGAAAGTATTCGATGCAGTACCAGCAGGTGGTAGCAGAGGAAAAGGAATGTCTCCTCGGCGTTGGACAAATCAGGTGGAGAAGGGCTTGACTTCACTCGGTGTGTCCAATTTGCGCCGATTAGCACAAGAAAGAAACGACTGGCGCGCTTTGTTAAACTCGGCCAAAATCGCGTAAGCTGTTATCGCGCCAAATAAGAAGAAGAAACTATTGACCCATTTCAGTTTTGAAAAAAAAAACAAATCGTGAATTGTATTTTGCTGAGGATTAACTAAAATTATTTGTTGTAACAAAACTCCACAAAAATTGCTCGTTAGTATATATATGTAATGTTGTACTACTTGCAATGAAAATACTAATAATAAAAAACAAGTTTTGAAAAAAAAAACAAATCGTTCCAAATGCGACCACTTTTTTTCATTCATAGTCAGTGAGCCAGAAGTTAGTCCCATCACTGAACACAATTCGACCATTGGAAAATTTCTACTAAACAGAAACATAAACAACATACACGCGAATGTTTGCTTGAACAGCTGGTTCCAAAAATGCCCCTACAATAGTTTTATAAGTCTAAAAAACACACCCGTTATGCCAGTGAAAGATGTGCAAAGGCATCTCTGTATATGTGCGGTATGGCTCTTATTTGCAAATATGCAACAACTCCGAAAAGTTGGCGCGCGTGTCCTTGCTCCACTTGCAGCGCCGGCAACAATAACAACCCAGAAACAGTCATCACCCAACTAAGCAAAGTGATCGGAGAAGGCAGCAGAGGACGACAAAGCACAAGACAACTGCAACTATACAAATGAAATAGAATGGCAGACTTACTTGTAGCACAGCAGCAAATGACGGAATGAGCTTTCTTTAGATATTTGTTTTTTTTTTTTTGGTTTTAATTTTACAACATTTTTGTTTGAACTAAATTTGGGGCAGCACTGCAACAACTGCAGCAGTAGAGCTTACCGTTATGTCTTCATTCGACATTGCCCGCTTGAGATTTGTATTTGCCGGAGTGTTAGCAACGCGCTATCGGTGTAACTGTCAGTCTGTCCGCTTCTCTGCTTGTCTGCTCGGCTGTCGTACTGAGTGGCTGTGCATACAAGATAAATTTATTTATTTCAGAGATTAGCTGTGTGCACCTTGCATACGTTTATATATAAAGGCTCAAATACATGTATGTGCATGTGTGTGTGCATGCCGTCAAACTGAAGCTGCCCATTGTTCATCTTGCAGCAACTTGCATTGTTTCCTTCAAAAAGCAAGTAATGCTGCACATCATTGAGTAGCTGGCTACTAAGCGTACGCTTTTGCTGATGCGGCCTATTTCACTTAAGTAAGCAAGAGTTGTTTCTCACCGATTTTATTTCTATTTTTAGCAAGCACTGCACGCCTATGAGTGTTGCATATTAAATGGAAAGCACTTCATTAAGTGATTTCCTTCTCAAAGTCATCGTAGAAAATATTAAAACTCCTTAAAATCACTTGCTAAATACTTGGATCATGCACTTGTGGCACGTCTTGCTCTCCACCACCCGCCGTTACGTGCTCTATCGCTCGAATATGCTCGTATCGAATAATTTTTTTAGCGTTGCTGCTTTTGCTTATTGTTGCTATTGTTTGCGTATGCATTGTGTTGCATTATTTGTCACTCGTTTACACTTCCGCATACACACGATCGCTCACATTCATCATCAAGTGGTGGTGGTGGTGGTGGTGAACACTTCACAGTTCGCGTTGGGGGAAAACAATAAAATTGCAACGACATCAAAGTAGGTACAACAAACCTATAGTTGTGTACTTCTTATTGCTGCTGCTGCGATATTTTTCCCCAATACATGATTTTGTTTTTGTTGCTTGTGCGCGTTTCCTCCATAAAACATGAATTGCCTACGCCAATATCGCACACAATAGACTCTTGAAAGTGTTATTTGCTTTGCATGCTATTAGGCGCGCACACACCCAACATATGCTTACGTACAGATGTTCGCGCGTGTGTGCATGCATATTTGTATTGGTGCATCGATGCAGAAATGTCCTATCGCTATTTACATACATATAACCGAATATTTATACAAATTTGTAGGAGGAACTTGAATGCGAATGCGAGCCGGGCCTGTAGGAAACGCATACACACTTGTACGGATATGATTTAAGTAATTTAAGTAACAATAAAAAAACTTCATTTAACAATCACTACTTCAGAATTATTACAATTATGGAGGAATGACTTGTCTATCCTTTTAAGTCGAAAATAAATGGAGATGAGGAAGAATCTGAAACCCCAGTTGGAAACGATGGAATCGACGTACTATTGATGAAGTGTGCATAGCAATATTGAGGCTTAAGTGTAAATAAGTCATTGAAACCCGTGGTCTGTCTACTGAGCTTTTAAGTATGGCGGCAAAGAGCTGACAAGCTGCTCTAACTCAAGCCTTAAATACAGGGTTTGATTGAAAAGTAATGAGCCTTATTTTTTTTAAACAGTTTTATTAAACCTTTTGGCTTATACAACTAATATTCTTCAAAATAGGACCCTTGAGCGTCAAAACACCGCTGGTAGTGGTCCTTCCACTGCAGGAAACATTTTTTAAACTCATCCGCCGAAATCGCGTTCAATTCGGCTCTCACAGTTTTTGGATCGACTCGATGGAGTCGAAACGCCTTCCCTTCAGCTTTCTTCTCAGGCGCGGGAACAAGAAGAAGTCCGGAGGGGACAGGTCTGGGTTGTAGGTGGGGTGGAGAAGCACCGGAACCCCCATCTTGGCCAATGCAGAGGTGCAGAGGAAGGCGATGTGCGCCGGCGCATTGTCGTGATGAAGTGTCCAATTGTTGACGAGATCGGGCCGAACCCGGGCGACGCGGTTTTTTAACCGAAGGAGCACTTCTTTGTGAAATGCCGCGTTTACAGTGCTTCCTGGAGGTACAAACTCCTTGTGGACGATGCCTCGAGAGTCGAAAAAGATGATCAGCTGCATTTTCGCCACTGAAAAATCCTAACACACTTTAAAAACAGCTTTCACGCGCGGAGCGATGTTGACTGCACCGCTGTTGCCAGCGAACTGGGACCGGTTTCTAGTGGAAGGGGAAGGTCCAACCATCATTTTCCTCCACCAGCCGATTCGGTTGATCGCTTGGCAGACCCTCCGCGCGGGAAGGCTCATTACTTTTCAATCAAACCCTGTAGGTAGGTAGAAAGTAAATTAGATGGCAAGCGTACCATGGCTACACTGCAAGTAGCACCTGTGTGCTGAGCTAGACCACTACCTGCGAAAAAATTCACAACTTAAAGGAAGAAAAACGATCTACAGCCATCCAATGCAGTTGATGTAGTGGAGAGGAGAAACGGATTCTAGGCTGGAGAGCTGCCTAAGGCTATCCTCGAAAGACACACTCAGGAACCTCAAACGCCTTGCCACCAGACTCGGATTTTTGCAAAGAAAGATACTGTCTCTGCAGGGCCCCCACAGTTTCTGCATTGGAAGTTGTACAGAAGTCCAAGCTTTGCGTTCGCCCACTGACCGGTGACCACCGCTATTAATTTGTAAAATGAATGACAGGGGATACCTAGCACTTTAAACATCCTGCTTCTGTCATACTGAGGACAAAGTGTTTTTGAGATAGCAGACGGTTAGATAAAACTCTATCTGTGCGCTTTTTGCAGAAAGGAATTGTGCAGGGTTAATTGAAACCAGTTCTGTCGACCCTTTCCTGGCAAGCTTATCGGCAATTTGATTTCCTTTTATGTTCCTATGCCCTGGAGCCCAGATATGAGAAATGTTTCTTGCAGGAGTTGATCAAAAGAGAGCTGCAACTTGGCGACGACAGGGAAAAGAAATGCATGTCTTCCTCCCAACAGCGATTTCTAAGCATCTTGCATGCCTGCTTGGTCGCGAAAACCTTTGCTTGAAAAAAAACTACTAGTTTTCGGCAGTTTAAAGGAGACTTACATTTTTGGCTCACCCAGAGAAAACCTTCGCTCCAACGCCAAATTCCATCTTGGATCAGTCGATGAAAACAGAGATACCTATGTCCGCGCAGACGCTCCGTACAAAAATGCTACCATGTCCTACGGGAGATTGCCTCCAGAGGCGAACCTCCTTCAATCTAATAACACTCTGATGGGCAATGGATTGAACTTGAAGATCAACGGAAAGTAAGTGCAGAATGACGTTAGCGGCGGCACTGAAGCACTTCCTTTTTGCCGAAGTGGCCATATCAGGTCAATACGGTATGTGAAAGGGATGGAAGTGGAAGAACCACTCTCATGCTACAAAAGGTACAGAGAATGGCAATAGTTTGCATCAGCGAACAACGTTTACTACTTCAATGAAGACTATTTCAAACATCCTTCTCTAATGCTATAAGAGCTAAAAACTCTGAAACCCAATAGCTCCATATGATTCCCCTTGAATGCTTCCAAGCTAAAAAAACTAAGTTGGCGGAGACGAAATCCTCTAGGAATAGCAATAATATTCCGTTTACCTGAGCTTTATGGGGCTTTTCTAACCGAACTAGTCGCAAAACAAGAAACTTTCGACAATGAAACTGAACAGCCTCCTAAACTTGTCGGCACTTCGTTTATCATCTGGTATAGATCCAGTAACAAAAATAACATATCAGTTAAAGAGAAGGCAATCGAGTTTGTAAGAAATCATACTTCCACATAATTTTCACTGGCCTGTAAGAGGTTCGCATACTTGAAAAGCTTAGATTTAGAACATCTGCGGATCTCCTTTAGTTTTCGGCTGATGATGGCATGCCGTGACACTGCTACAATGTGATGCGTCACCTGCAGATGATATCTTCTTTTTCATTGATAGCCAGGTGGCGATAAAATCTCTCGCAAGGCAACCGACAAACTCCAGGTAGCCATAAAATGCCGCACATCTCTTAACGAGATGGCTGAGTTATTTCACCTAAACGTAAAATGGATTCCTGACCATTGTGACATTGAGGGTAACTGAAGGGCCGATGAACTAGCGAGACTTGGCACCAAGAGGACTGATGAGTACACAGACAATGATATAAGCATATCCTTACAGACTCGTAGCTACTTCTCTTTGAGAAAATTGTAAGAGCAGCGAACGAAATATCGCGTAATGAAACCACTTCTAGAATCGCTGAACAATTTTGACCGACTCTCGATACTAAACGCACAGGATCTGTGCTACGCCAAAATAAGCATAGGGTTTTCACTCTAATTTCCATTATAACGGAGCACTGCCTATTAAGGCAGACACGGCCAGAGGATGATCATGCAAACACATGACTTCTGCAGAAGTTCTCTAAATGAGGAAGCGACAATCTTGTACCAATCTTGTAGACGTAGATTCATCATTTTAGGTACAATTTTTTTTACTAAATTGGAATTGAATTGAAAACTGTGCACTCATTTTAGGAGAGATAAGGACAAGTTCTCCACACAGCATTACAATGGGCTATGAGCCTGAGTATGTAACATAGTAAACAACCGCTTCAATCAAAGAGTTATTTTTTCCCCTTTTTTCAGTCCTCTCGGGAGCTTAAGGCCCCGACAAGACTCTTCCATCGTACACGGTTCTGTGCTCTTGTTTTTGCACCGTCCCATGAGATGTCGGCATCTGCTAGTTCGCGCTACATCGACCTTCTCCAAGTGTTTTTGGTGGACCGCGACCTCTGCTCCCTTGCGGGTTCCAGTCCAGTGCCATTCTCGTGATGCTATCTGGTGGTTTTCTCAATGTGTGACCTATCCATCGCCACTTTCTGCGTTTGATTTGCCCAAGGTTGGGTTCTTCTTTCGTTAATCTTCACAGAGCGTCGTTACTGATGGTGTTTGGCTGGAATATTCTGCAGATGGTGTGGAGGCATTTGTTGATGAAGACTTGTAGGCTCTGTGTGATGGTGTTAAAAACTTCTAAGATGTTATGCAAGCCACTTAGTTCTTTCGGAGATTTCTATCTGAAAGAAACAATTGCAACGTGGCTAAACGTATGTCGCTCAGTGCAACAAAAGAAGATCTCCAGAGCTATTCACGCTAAGTAGGAGACGCATAAACCAACCAGGGGTCACACGCAATAATTTTTATAGAGGGAACAATAAAAAGAGCCAAAACTATTAGCCATCTACTCTGTGTCAGCTCTGTTTGTGGGATAAGCAAAAAAAAAAATTGTTCGGTAGAGAAGAAAGTAATATAGGATTTATTTTAATATTGGGTATGGAAATAAGTTTCCGTACTTTCTTAGCCAAAGCTACGAATTATTTAAACAATTAATTAATAGATGATATTATGTGAAGTATGTGTCACTGGAAGCTACAACTTTACTCCATCTTTCAGGCAGCGTGATGAAAAATTCGAATTCTTTTGACTTGATCCATTCATTGAGTCAGTTTGCGATGTTCTCGTAAGAAGTGAACCGCTCTCCAATAAGGGCTGACTGCATTGTTTGGAACAGATGGTAATCCGAAGGTGTGGGGCGAAGGCCTGGGGAATACGGCGCGTGGGGCAAGATTTCCCAATTCAGTTCCTCTAATTCAGTGTGGCCTGGTGTTGTCATGCAGCAAAATCAGTTTGTCATGTCTACCGTCCCATTCGGGCTACTTTGCTGTGAGAGCTCGATTCAAACGCATTGGCCGCAGTTGGTAACGATCGTCAGTGATGGTTTAAGATGGTTTAACGAGTTCATAATAGATGACACCCTTCTGATTCCACCAGATGTACGCCTTTCAAGCACGAATATTTTTTTTCGCTGTCGATGGACGTGGTTCACCTGGCAAGCTCCAACATTTTCGACGCTTAGGGTTAGCAAAATAGATCCATTTTTCATCGCTAGTGACAATGCGATGCAGAAAAGAAGCACCTCATCTGCCGTTCAAGAAGCGTCTCAAATGTCACCAAACGTCCCTTGACATCCCTCTCCTTCAATTGATGTGGCACCCAGTTACCTGCTTTCTGGACCATTCCCATCGTGCTAATACGTTTACCGACGGTTGATCTGTCAACAGCCAACTCTTTAGACCTATCATCAAGGGTTCGACATGCGTTTTTATCTTCATCTTGTTGTAGTAGTATCTTCGAATTTTTTCGGTGCCCCTTCGCGATCTTTATCCCTCACGTCGAAATTGCCACTTTGGAAGCGTAGAAACCAGCGTGATTACCGTAAATATTGATCAATATAGGACACGTTTCGGCTGTACTTTTCTTTAAAAGGTAATAATGAAGCATGACTTCCCGCAAATGTCAGTTAAAAAAGGATCTTTACGCTTCAAACGAATGTCAACTACTGCGATCGAGACCTCATATATACACCTTCAAATTACCACTACCAGGGAACGCAAAAATAGTATCAGCAGCGACACCTCTTTTACGAGGGCGGAAACTTATTCCCATACCCAATATTAAACCCAAGTCTAAAGATTTTAAAATTACAGCTTGCCAAATATGGGACTTCCACGTGTTTTTCTCGCATTATATCGATTTCGCATAGGGTCAATTGAAAGCATTATAAAACCACACGTTTACATAGAATCGCACACTAATGCAAACTTTTGTAAAGTACAAACAAATATATGCAAACACACATACACACATATACACATACCATAGATAATATCCATTTCGCTTGTATGGTCGTGTTGGGTGCATTCAATATGAAATCAATTATGCTCATCTGCATATAAACTGCTTTAGTGCTTTAGTGCTAACCCTCTGATTTCCGGTCAAACCCCGCATTCACCATTCACCATCTGATTCACCCCGGCTCCGGTGTTCCCTTGCCATTAGACGATTGTCGTCGCTTTTGCATCCGGCTCATCGTCTGACTAAATTTGTCAATTGAAGTGCATAAAAGCCAAGATTTTTTTTGTAGGTCCTTTAATATGCAACTCCTTGAGGCACACCCCATTCAGCTTAGCCCGCCAGCCCTGCAGCCCGACAGTTCGTCGGTTAGGCAGTTGTTCAGTGTTCAGTGTGCACGACGGCGGTACCTCGGGTATAATATGCAGTCATATTGTTGCACCGTTGCATAATCATTGTTGTTGTCGCACAAGTCACACGTACAATACACTATAACGGTAATGTGCAGAAGTTGCACTTAGTTGACTTGGCCTGTTTATGGTTGACTTGGCTCGGAGTGTCTGGTCTGCCTTACTTGGCACATTCGTTCGTTATTTATGAACTCGATTTGCGTGCAAACAAAATAACTATTGAAAGGCAGCAGAGTAGCACTTCGACGGAGTGGAAGTTTTAGAAAAAACGTGTTGCGGTAAATATTCTTAATAGCATTTTTAATAATGCCAAAGCTATTTTTTTTTCTGTTTTATGAAAATTGTTAAGGGAACACAACGAGTGAACGGCTCAAATTCACATTTTGGATTGTAAAAAGTTTTATGCGACAAGTGAGACGAACACAAAAACATTTTCTAAGTAATTGCAAATCCATACAAATAAAAACAAAGTTTGTGTGAATTTCGATTTAGTAGAAGTTTCTCGAGCATTACGCATTTTTGTGAATATTTTACTCATTTACGCATAAGTGAAATCGGACTAAGCAATGAGAATTCTAAGCAATGGATTTTTCCAGAAGTGAAATACGCTGGGCGTCGCAGGCACGAGTGTTTTTCAGAGCTTCCAAGCTCGATCACCACAGTGGAAGTAGAATATTAGGTGAAGCCGAAAATTCAGCACGTTTTCTGCTAGATGCCGTACCAGCTTCATATTCCAAAATACAGGTAAAAAGGTATAGCGCACTAGATAGGGCTAGTTTCCCCGGTTGAGGAAACCAGAGTCATTCCGGTACGTAAAACCGTCTGCCATCGGAATGTCCAGAAGTGAAAAGTGAAAAGAAAAAGTCCAAAGTGAACGTTTTTCCGCCAGCCTTAATCGCTTTTTTACTATAAGAAATCTCCAGCTTTCACCCACTAAATCCACGGCGACCCTCTTTACTACCTGCATGAAGGAGTTCAAATTGCAGCTAAAGATGAAAGCCGATGACACACCAATATCAACCGTTAACAACGCCAACATTTTGGGTGCCATCTTCTAGAGTTCGCTCTTCTTTTTAGCTCACACAACCGCAATTACCTCTAAGGTCCAAAACCGCAACAAGGTTCTCGAATCGCTAGCCGGCAACATTTGGGTTAAAGACAAAGAAATTTTGCTGGCGACATTTAAAGCAATCAGCTGACCTGGTCGCCTGGTACTAGTGATTCGCAGTGACTAAAGCTCAAAACCTGTCAAAATACTGCTATCAAGACAGCTATGGGATGCGTCCTGATCAAGGAGCTGAGTAAAATGCTCAGAAAACAATTTTTGCTAGAGTGCTAACACAGGAATCATTTCCGCAAACATTTGCTAGAGCCTGAGTCAAGATATACCTCTTCGACTACACCGACGAGACCCAGGACCAAACACAAGTGCAACTACTGAACCGGACAGTTAATAGACAGACGTTCAACGACATTCATCGGAAGACTCACTACTTTCCTAAACTCCCGACCACTAAATGATGTTTTCAGAGTACAATCACCACGCATTGCAAACGAAGAACTTTAGCTGCTTCGCGAGTGCCGCGTAACTTTGGCTCATTCACTGTCTGAATATTGTAGCAGGCTACACTCCTCCCCATCCAGAATCGACCCCGACGTACTCAATATACATATGCCCGGCATATGAAGGTACACCGCACGGCACTAACCACCTCGCTCAAACCTTCTCACTTAGCACCCCTCTCTCTCTCTGGGCCCAACCTGACGAATCAGCACGTTTGCTGGGTATACCGTTAGTTGAGTTAGACGATGACTCCACTGCACTGACAGGGCATAGTGAATTGTTACAACAACAACAACTGTTAAAAGGTGTCCAATGCCTCAATCGAAACTGCTTTGTCCACGAAGCATTTAGACTTTACAAATCCCTTACAAATAAAAGTCCAAAGGCGTGATATCATACGATCTTGTTGGCCAATCCACTGGTCCGGGAAGAGAGACAAATTGTTCACCGAAACGACAGCAAACGACGCAGTAAATCCATTGTCTTGTTGGAACCAAATGTTGTAGACATCACGGGCTTCAAAAATTCATTTATCATTAGCGCGTATTTAGTTCGACAGTAGTCACTCGTGATTTATTAAAAAAAACCTATTTAAAAAGTACCTACAATCTGATCACCCTTTACATTGCCCAAGATTGCTCAACCCTTCTCTTTCGTCAACACTTTGTGACCAGATGTTCTTATCGTCAAGCGGGAGATAATTGGTAGCTTATAATGAGGCTTCCATTGCAGTCGAATCCGAATCCGTGCCGGTTCTAGTTTTCTTTCTACTCCTTATAGTCGAGTCGATTTTCTTTCGGTGAACTTGGGTGATTTCGCCGTACTCACTTAGATCGGTGGTAGGTCTGCTACCTTGAATAGCGATCCGATCCTACCAAGTGACCAATAAAGTTGATGTCGACATTTCCTTCAAACATCAGGTAGAAATTGAATTGTACCGCTGCAAACTCGGAGCCATTTCCTCATCTGTTGAAATATTCGATACCACGGGAAGGTTGAGGTTGGATTTAGGCCTCATGCGAGGCTATAGAAGTCGTATCATGAACCTTAAGGGTTGTATTCCAAGTAGATAAAGTTTTCTGCTACTTACTGCACTTCAAAGGAACTAAACTTTGATATGGGCACAAATACTCTTGAGCTTGCATAATGAAGTTCGAGTTAAAATATTGTAAGTGCAAGCCCATTGATTTGGCTAACACTAAGGCCATCAGTATCATTTAGAAACGATGAGCCAAAGTATATAAACCTAGTGGCAGTGTGATGCGATATCCGGAAATGATATCTACATTTTCACTGATAGCCAAGCGGCGATAAAATCTCTCACAAAACAGTCGACAACCTCCAAGGTAGCCATCAAATGCCGCATATCTCTTAACGAAATGGCTGAGTCATTTCTCCTAAAGGTAACATGGGATCCTGGCCATCGCAACATTGAGGGTAACTGTTGAGCCGATGAACTAGCGAGACTCGGCACTAAATTGTCTGATGAGTACATAGTTAATGACATAGGGTTACCCCAAACATGTAAGCTACTCATCCTTGAAGAAATTGTAAAGAAAGCAAACGAAAGATGGCGTAATGAAGCCACCTGCAAAATCGCCCCTCAACTGTGGCCGACTCTAAATGCTAAACGCACAGAATCTCTGCTAAGCCAAAATAAACACAGCCTTAGCACACTGATCTCAGTCATAACGGGGCACTGCCTAATAGGTAGATACGCCTAAAGGATGGGTGTGCAAACACAGGACTTCTGTAGAAGTTGTCTAGATGAGGACGAGGAAAAGACAATCTCCCACCTACTGTGTCACTGTCCTGCTCTATCCAGACGCAGGTTTACTATTCTGGGTAGAACATTTTTTAATGAGTTGGAAAATCTCAGTTCTACAGAAATCAGAGATATCTTAAAATTTTTGAAAAGCACACACTGGTTTTAGGAGAGATAGGGACAAATTCCCCACGCGGCATCACAATGGGCTATGAGTCTGAGTGTGTCCCACAGGACAACCGCTTCAACCTAACCTAACCTAGTGGCATGCCGCGCGGTACAGTAATAGAGAAGGTTCCTAACGGAATCTTCTTCCTCTTCATTCTTGCAGCTTCTGCAATAGTTGAAATGAGGTACGTTCAATCTTTGAGCATGTCGACCAAGGAAATAGTGGCCTGTGACGTGGTTGTTAGGACCAATTAGCAATTGAGCTTTTGTCTAAAAGATGTGGAGCTAAACTTTCCAAAATATCTTCTGCAACATCAGACTCTCTCTCTCCCTCCCTGACAAATGTAATAATAGTATGACTCTACTTCTTTTTCTACCGTCATGCAATTTTCTCAGTAGTACCAGTATTAAGTTCAAAAAACGATATACAGCAAATTTGATTTCGGCAATAATTTTCTTACCGCATCACACCCATGATGCATTGGCTCTTTAATGGCGATGCCTTCAAGCATATTTTTCACGAGCTTGATACCAATGAGATTTCGCGTGTTTCAAAAAGACAGTCCAAGTACTTTGATTTTTTTATTAAAGACTGCTCGCATAGCATGACAGTCTTTTACTTATCGTTAATTAACACCACTTTGACTTTTTGGTAGGCCTCACTTAAGTGTGAGCGCTCTATTGCAATTCGCTCTTTCGTATAGTTGAAGTTACAATACTCTCATGAAGCCTTACTGCGGTATGACTGAAAATAGAGGCGATGCTGTTAATCAAAATTCCTTGTTTAATTTCACTTAATAACATTTTGGAATCTATTGGGTTGGCAACTAAGTAATTGCGGTAAGACAATTTATTCATAGAACTAAATAACTTTATTTGTAATGTATTGCCTATTTGATCAATGATGACCTTTTGCCATCTTTCAGGCAGCATCACAATCCCACATTCATAAAACTTCTGGTTTTCTTAGCAAACAACTGAATCAGCTACGATTTGACATCATCTTCCTTATTGAAATTTTTACCATTCAAGGAGTTTTGTAAAGATCGAAACAAAAAGTAATCAGATGGTGCAAGGTCAGGACTATATGACGTGGCAAAACAACCCAATCAAGCTCCAATAATTTTTTCCGAGTGGCCAAAAATGTGTGTGGCCTTGCATTGTCAAGATGGAATACAATACTAGATTAGATTAGATTTGTGGGGGTTGGACAAGTCAAGTGCTTGAGTCAGTGGACCATTGTACACACCCGGATAGATATCAGTAGAAAGAATAGAGATAGGAAAGATAAAAGGTGGATGGTAAAAACGGATAAATTAGTTTGAGGTCAGTCTTCCACAAATCTCTTGGATGCATTGATGAATTTTAAGAGTCCGGAAGAGGAAGAGTATTAACTCTGTCCATACTCAGTGTATCGCTACCCAATATCCTAAGTCTGATTCTGGAAAATGCAGGAGAGCTACAGAGAAAATGCTCTGCAGTGTCGTCATTCTCGAGACAGGATAGGCATATCGGGCTGTCCACGACCCCCATGGTAGTCATATGCTGACCACAGACATTGTGCCCTGTGATTACACCCACCAGTACTCTCAGGTCCTCCCTGCTGAGTTTTAGGAGAAATGTCGCTGTTTTCCTGTTTCGTTCTTTCACAAAGCTACTTGGCTACTCTGCACGAGTTCAACTCAGACCAACGACCTCTGTGGGTAGACCTCATGAAGTCGTCACTCCATAGTTGAATCGATGCAGAATTGACACCTAGAAAGGGTTCAGGGCCTAGTGGCATACTTGCAGAGCCTTCATAAGCCAGTTTATCAGCTAACTCGTTCCCTGTAATAGGGTAATATCCAGGCACCCAAATAAAACTAACTTTGTTGTGTTTTGCAACACTGTTTAGTTTTGTCTTACATGCACCGACTAACTTCGAAGAGCAACATGGGTTAGCAAGGCCTTGACTGTCAATACAAATTCCAATACTGTTGCCCCGCCACTTTTTCTCAATTAGCCAGTACGCCACATTCAAGATGGCATAGACTTCCGTAAGGAATACCGTGGCCATCTGTCCTATGGCATAGGAGTACTTAGTGTCTTCATCTAAGTACCATCCAGATCCGCTTCCATCACTGGTTTTGGATCCGTCGGTGAAGAAAGTGTGCTGACATCCCGTTAATAGGTTCTCTGGACTTAACCATTGATCTCTATCTGGGATCAAAACATCATACTTCCTACCGAAGCTAACGACAGGCACCCGATTCTCCACCGGCATCGTTTCGATTTGTTAATTCGAGCCACTTTTCTTCAACTTCGTTAGTAGTTCAATGTAGATATCAGAATCGATCTTTCGGTTGGGTGGTAGGAGTTCAAAGTAGTCAATTCCTTGGTAATCTCACCAAACTGATAACAAAACCTTCTTTTGATGAATATCAGCATTGGATGTTGTTTGAGTTAGTTTACCGGGCCTGCTCCACGATCTTTTCTGCCTGATATTGTTGTAAACAACCCATTTTTTATCGCCAGTTATCAGTCGTTTTAAAACTGGATCATTTCCATTACGTGTCTTTAGCAAATCGCAGCTGTTAATGCGTTGCGTTAAATGCGTTTCTTTCAGTTTGTGAGTAACCCATGTATCGAGTTTTTGAACATAGCCAAAGTTGTTTTAAGTGATTTTCAAAGCATGTGTGTGATACATGAAGCCTCTCTGCAATCTGCCGTGTTGTACTGTGACGATCCGAAGCGAGTATTGCTTTGATTAGGGCGTCATCAACTTCAACTGGACGACCAAAGCGCTTTTCGTCTTTGAGTGAAAAATCACCAGAACGAAATTTGGCAAACCAATTTTGACACTGCCGTTCTTTTAGGGCTTCGTAACCATAAACAGCACAAAACTTTTTATGAGCTTGCGATGCGGTTTTCCCTTTGCGGAAATAAAAAGGCAAAATATGACGAAAATGTTCCTTTTGATTTTCCCTTTTTTCAATGAACGCCAAACGAAAACTGCGCAACCGATCAGAACACTTTTTTTACTGATTCACAGCTGAACTATCCAACTATCAAATATCAAAATGTGTTTCACATTTGTACTACGTCTGCAAACCTAAAAATTCAACTGAAGCCATCTATGAGTGAAATCCGCAATTACTTGTAGTTGCCAACCCAATATTTTTACTATCCGAGTCATTTTATAATTGATATTCACCGATGTCAAGATAATTTTTCATAGATTATTTTTTTATTGTATTTTCTACTCTCATTACATCAACATACCACAAACACAAGGAGGTCGACTGAGCTTCGAAAATTTCTATCTGTGTATAAGAGAGACGGCCGCCGTAGCCGAATGGGTTGGTGCGTGACTACCATTCGGAATTCACAGAGAGAACGTAGGTTCGAATCTCCGTGAAACACCAAAATTAAGAAAAACATTTTCTAATAGCGATCGCCCCTCGGCACGCAATGGCAAACCTCCCAGTGTATTTCTGCCATGAAAAAGCTCCTCATAAAAATATCTGCCGTTCGGAGTCGGCTTAAAACTGTAGGTCCCTCCATTTGTGGAAAAACATCCAGACGCACACCACAAGTAGGAGGAGGAGCTCGGCCAAACACCCAAAAAGGGTGTACGCGCCAATTATATATATTATATATATGTATAAAACAGTCAAAAGTAAAAAAAAAGGAAAAAAAAAATTATTTAATGTAATTACATTATTTTAATTATTTTTGAATTTTTTAGGAGCATAAAAAACTAAATCCGCAATGTGTTCGAAAGTTGCGAATTCGTATGTTCTGTAAATTATAATGGTTCAAAATTCATTTGGAAACACAATTTGGAGTAACTGTATCTAAAATGTCTCAATCATCATCATCATTTAGTGTTACAACCCGGGGCGGGCTTCAATCTCAATGTTTAATCTGTCACTGTCTCAATGCTGTCGAAAATTTTTTGTTCTGTGAGTTTATATTCGTGTTGTTGTTTACATTGTTCTCATTTTCTGTTGTCCATTTCGGATGAAAATAAAGCTTTATATAAAAGTTATAAATTATTAACTCGAATTTTTTGATTTGTTTACAGATTTTACAGTGAAGATCGCCCGAAAAGTGTAAAACCTTTAAAATTGGCTACAACCCTCCAACACGAATCGGATTTCACATAAATATTTGCAGCAGCGTTAACACGATATCTCCCATCCGTCGTCTGCATACTTACTACTTACTATCGTAACTACATATTGAACTGCTGGTTGTTTATTGTACAGCTCTATTCAGCTATTCCTGAAGCATCGATTCCAAAGTAATCTTTTTCGCCAACAAATTGCTATCGTAAACTTCAAATTGGCGTCTGGAGTGTGGTTTTTGGGTATTTTTAAAATCATCATAATTTCGCACAAGATCCGGTGATGTGGGACAACCCCCGCAACGGGAAATGCAACAAACCCAACGTTATATACCGTCTGTATCTGATTTATATGGGACGGACGAGATAGAACTCCTACTGGACGAAATACGCGAATTAGAACCGGTCTGCTGTCAGCTGGACGATGAACAGGATTTTGAAATAGCTGGCAGCAGAGCCGGTGAGCTGTCACTATCCTTAGAATCGCCGCTGGGCACGTGCACGTCGTGGGACTCGCACGCCAATTATAAACAGCGCAGCGGCCAAACGCCACTGCCATGGGGTGTCGCCCTACACTGTGATCCGCAACACTTGAAAACGCCTACAGGGATTGTGCGAATTCTTTTGGTGGTTAGCATGCGACGAAGCTAAATACGTAAACTTATATTTAATTATATCAATAATTGTTTTTTTCTTTTATTGATTTCTTTTAGTTATCGTCAGCCGCTTGTCTGGCCTGCGAATGTTCCGCCGGCACAGTACAAGTAGGCCTCTTTTTACTGCCACTCATCGGACGCTTGAGATTAATGGTCTTCTGTGCGATCTTCTCCTTACTAATCACCTGTCTAATGTTATTTCTAGACATTTCACATATAGCACTCATGTTCCCCTTCAATTGGACTAAAGTTGTAAGCAAATGAATTTATCAAATAAAAGATAAAATAAAAAATGGATTCAAATAACTCAAGTAATAAAAGTATAAATTCAATTCAATTAAAAAAATAAAGCGAAATACAAATAAAATAAAACTAAATTATTCAAAGGAAATAAAATAAATGTTTATTAAAATAAATAATTTAAATAAAAAAAATTAAAAAACTAACTGAAAAGAAAACAAAATTTGTATAAAATAAAAGAATGCAAAAAAGAATTAAAAAAATTAGCTGCAAAAAAACTAAATTTATAAAAAATAAAAGACTACAAAAAAAAATTTAAAAAATTAACTGAAAAGAAAACTAAATTTATACAAAATAAATGCATACAAAAAAAATTAAAAAATTAATTAAAAAGAAAACTAAATTTATACAAAATAAACGAATACAAAAAACAAAAAAACTAACTGAAAAGAAAACAAAATTTATATAAAATAAAAGCATACAAAAAAAAAAATTAGAAAATTAACTAAAAATAAAAATAAAGTTATACAAAATAAATTAAAAAATTAACTAAAAATAAAACTAAATTTATACAAAATAAAAGCATACAAAAAAAATTAAAAAATTACCTAAAAAGAAAACTAAATTTATACAAAATAAAAGAATACAAAAAACAAAAAAGTTAACTGAAAAGAAAGCAAAATTTATATAAAATAAAAGCATACAAAAAAAAAATTAGAAAATTAACTAAAAAGAAAACAAAATTTATATAAAATAAAAGCATACAAAAAAAAATTAAAAAATTAACTAAAAATTTATACAAAATAAAAGGATACAAAAAAATTTCTCTTAGATGAAATAAATTCAAATTAAATTAAATAATTTAAAGTAAAATTAAAATGAAATGAAAATGAACAATATTATTTAGAAAAATAAAATAAAACTAAGGAAAATAAAATGCAATTAAATATAATAAATAAAAACAAAATCAAATAAAATAATATAATGCGAAAGAAAACGAAATTAAAGTAAATAAAAAAACTTAAACAAAGTAAAATAATTCAAAGAAAAAAGATTTATTAAAATTAACTTAGGTAAAACTAAATAATAAGGCGAAATAAATAGAACAAAGATAAATTAAGATTGTATGAAAAAAAAACAAAATCTAAATAAATAAAAATGAAATAAAACAAAGATAAATTAAGATTATAAGAAAAAAAAACAAAATTTAAATAAAATGAATAAAAATGAAATGAAAAGAAAAAAATAAACAAAATGAAATAAAATTCAATTAAAAGATAAAAAAAAAATAAAATAAAATAATGCGGAAGGAAAAGAGAAAGTAAATTAAAATTAAATTAAATTAAATTAAATAAAAGAAAATGTAATTAAAGGCAAAAGACAAAACTAAAATAAAGTAAAATAATGCAAAAAAAATTAATTCAAATAAATTTGAGTTAAACAAAATAATAAAGCAAAGTAAAATAAATAAAAATCAAATGAAATAAAATTAAATTAAAATAATGCAGAATAATAAATTAAATGAGTAAAAATGAAATAATATAAAGGGAAAAAATTGAAATCAAATCAAATAAAACAAAATTGAAATATAATACAATAAAATGATGCAAAATGAAATGAAATAAAATTTAATCAATTAAAAAAAAAGGAAAATAAAAAAAAAATAAATAAAAATTAAATAATACGAAGCGAACTACAAAACAAATTTAAATTAAATATTGAAGCAAAGGAAAATAAATTTAAATAACTAAAAAAAAAATTAAATAAATTTAGTTAAAATAATGCAAAAATAATTACAGAAAATGAAGAAAAATAAAATGAAATAAAAAAAAAGTAAAGTAAAGTAAAATAAAATAAATCTATTTATATTAGGATTTGTGCAACTTAAAGGAATCCACACGCTAGTGAAACAAAACTTCATTAACAAATTTGAGGCACGGCTGAAAGCTGTATTAAAAACGAGTTTGAATAGTGGAAATAAATGCAAAGCAATTAATACCTGGGCCGTACCTCTTTTGACTTACTCGTTTGGAGTAATAAAATGGTCTCAGACAGATATCCTTCGGATTGAAACGCTGATACGGACCACTTTTACTAAGTTCCAAAGCCATTACCCTCAAAGCGCTGTGGAAAGAATATCGCGCGTCTACACTTTTCGCAAACTTTGAAGCTACGTACGTATTTTCTAAGCAGCGAGTCCCATCTATTTAAAACTATCGCTATGGCAGATAATGGCTTTACCCCGCTCAGCTTGATGATCGCAGCATGGAATGCAAAAATAATACATGGTGCCCATCCCCATGATCTCGAAATGGCATGGATAGACGCACAATCATCCAATTTGTGGTTAAAAAGAAGAAAATTATTTTCTGAAACAAAAGGTTTCGCAATCGCTATCCAGGACCGAATTATTCCAACAAGAAATTTCCGAAGGTCAATACATGGCGAGGCAATAGAAGATAGGTGCCGAAGGTGCGGCATTTACGGTGAAACAATCGACCATGTAATTGCTGGATGTAGCGTACTTGCCCCCCGTAAATATGTCATGAGACATAGCAATATATTATAGCAAAGATCCTCCACCAACAACTTGCGATAAAACACGGTCTCTTACAAGAAGAACTCTTGTATTTTAAATATGAACCAAAGGCAATATTGGAAAATGCTAATTTTAAACTGTACTGGGACAGATTTATATCTACACATCAAACAGCAGCTGCCAACAAACCTGACATTATCTTGTTCGACAAGACAAATAAAGCAATCGAAGTAATCGATATAGCGGTGCCCCTTAATCGCAACATCCAAAGCACATACTCCCCTAAAATATCGAAGTATGCACTTTTGGCCATAGAACTGAAACGGATGTACAAAGCGAGGGAAGTTAATATAATACCAATAATTATATCGTCCACTGGATTAGTGCCTAAGCATTTAATCAAAAATTTGAAGAAGTATGACTGCCAGCACCTTTTAGAAGACATGCAGAAGTCGACCATACTGGACACATGTGCAATAGTTCGTAGATTTTTAAATATTTAAGCAATAGTAATCGCATGGGCGTAGAACTTGGACTACGCTCCACCAGAGCACAATCCCTTGAAAATTTTATCCGGGATGTGTAATCTCCGGCAATGGATTAAGCTCAAAAAAAAAAAAATAAAATAAAATAAAATAAAATAAAATAAAATAAAATAAAATAAAATAAAATAAAATAAAATAAAATAAAATAAAATAAAATAAAATAAAATAAAAGAAAAGAAAATAAAATAAATTAAAGTAAAATGAAATAAAATAAAATAAAAAATAAATAAATTAATATAATATAAAATAAATATTATAAAAATAATATAAAATAAAATTAAAGAAAATGTATATTAATAAAATAGAAGTGAGTAAATACAAAACTTATTTATAAAAATTACTTTGAATTAAATAAAGATGGAATCTAAAGTAAAATAAAACAAAATAAATAAGAATTAAATAATACGAAACGAATTACTAAAATAACTTTAAATTAAATTAAATATTGAAGCAAAGCAAAATAAATAAAAATAAATAAAAAAGAATGAAAAAAAGAAAATTAAATAAAATTAATTAAAATAATACAAAATCTATATATATAAAATTCAAATTATGTATGTATCTATGGATCGACTTGCGTCGTAAACGCATAAACCGATCGTAACCAAATTTGGAACACGAACTGGATACCTTACCGAGATGGTCATGGGCTAAAAAATATTTTGATATATATAGGGGGCGTGGCACCCCCCATACAAATGGAATTTTTAACAGTCCATATTTCTGGAAGTATTTACGTTAGACTTCTGAAATTTGGTAAGGGGTTATATGACATTAATCCTTACCACATCCAGAAAAACTGCGTATAATGAAAAAGGGGGCGTGGCACCTCCCATACAACTGGAATTTTTTATAGTCCATATCTCTGGAAGTATTTAGGCTAGACCAATGAAATTTGGGAAGGGGTTATATGAGGCTAATCCCTAACACCTCCAAGAAAACCAAGAAAAACGAAAAAGGGGGCTTGGCACCTCCCATATAAATGCAATTTTTCATTGTCCATATCTCCGGAAGTATTTGGGCTAGACAACTGAAATTTGGTAGGAGATTATATAAGGTTAATACCTAACCCCTGCATGAAAACTGGTGATAGCTAGAAATGGGACGTGACACCTCTTATACAAATGGGATTTTTCATACTGCATATCGACTGATGCTTAATAAGGGGGCCATGATAATTATGCTGCGTAATTTGGATCCTCCACGTTTATGCAATGGCACAAGGCTAACTTTTTGATAGAAATGTGGGGTGAAACCCACGGGTATAAGCTAGTAATTAAATAAAATGAAGCCAAATAAAACCAAACAAAGTAAAGTAAAATAAAATAATAAAAGAAATTAAATAACACCATGAAAAAATAAAACCAAGAAAAAAAATTTTAATTAAACAATAAAGCAAAAAAAAAATAAAATAAATAGAAATCAAATAGAAAAATAAAGAAAATTAAATCAAAAATGTAAATTAAAATAATAAAAAATAAAATAAATAAAAGAATTAAGTAAATTAAAGTTAAATTAAACATATTTAAACTATATTAAATATTAAAGCAAAGAAACATAAATTACCATAAAATTAGTGAAAATTTAAAGAAATAAAAGAAAATTAAATTAAATTAATTTAAATAATGCAAAACAATAAATGAAATGAAACCAAATAATATTAAAGAACAGAAAGAAAACTAAAATAAAATAAGCAGAAATGAAGTAAAACCATGAAAATAAATGTAAATCAAATAAAATAATGTAAACTAATATAAAATAAAAATTAAATAAGAAAGTGCAAATAAATATAAGAAATCAAGAAAATAACAAGAGAATAAAACCTAAATTCATTTTAATGCAATATTTACAAAAATAAAATAAAAAAGTAAAACACTTGTAATATACAGTAGAATAAATCGGAATAATATAATACGAACCGAAATAGAATTATTAAAAAGATTTAATAAATAGATATTAAATGAAGACTTAGAAATTTCACTTACTGAAACAATTTTATTGCAGAATACATGGATGTACCTGAGCATTGGTTTGATATTAATTTTGAGCTCGACGCTGGTTATGCATATGGTGCTTTACGCTGAAGAGTACATTGCGGTCAACAAGCACACCAAGGATACACTTTTTACTTCAGCGGTACGTAGAAATAACTGTGGGTTAGAGAAAAGTGCATGCGTTTTTTTCACAATGACGCACACTTTACTTACCTTTCTAGGCATTCAACTTCTTTTTCTCCTCTTAATAACTCATCTCCAACAAAAACAAAATATCTTTTACTACTAATCGGTGTATTTTATTCTTCCAGTTTATCGGTTACATTTGCGCCATTGAATCGTTTATTCTGGCTGGTATTGCTTCATGGCCATGGACGCAATATTATCGTCAGGTGCCCGATGATGGCAGCGAAATGTATATCGAAGATCGTGAAATGACACCAATGAGTCCAATCGAGAGTACTGATGTGCCGAATACACACCATCAAACACAACATAACAATCGAAATAATAGCACTGCACACAGCGAATCAAATCACAATAATCAGCAACAGCAACAACAACAACAACAATACAATCGAATATCATCGTCGTCGTCCTATAATCAAAAGCCTTATATACCTGGTAAAGTTATTTAGCATTAAGTTGAAATATGACAAAATATGAGAAATCCATTAAAGCACATAGAAATTCATCGAATAGATGAAGAGCAGTATTCAGGGTAGGCATCTGATATTTAATTATCAACAATAGTATAAATACTTGCTGCACGCATTTCTGACGGTGACCAATCCTACAATTCTGAGAAGTCTTAAAATATTTGAAGATATTCTACTACAGCCTTGTAAGAACTGCCATCCATGCTTGGCGATTTTGAATTGCGAGTTTGGTGATGAGAATTTCTCTCTGGATTAGCATGAGTGAGCGTACCTGCGCCCTGCATTGAGTGACTGGCTCAGATGTACTTTCGGGAGATGGCGTCTTGCGACTAAAATAACTGCTGTACTTTTAATACTAACTTTATTCGTAAAAACTTTACTTTTTTTCAGTCACAATGAGGTTCATTCTTAGGATTATATACTGCCCTTTATACAGCAGGATATGAAGAGAATGACAGAATAGAAAAGGATGGATTACTTAACGCGCACTTTTTTTGTACTTTTTCTCAAAACCATGATGTGATGGGCACTTTTGGGCCCCAGAAGCGTATTCAGCGCATACAATTATATCGAAAACCAGTCTCATATTAAACGAAATAGTAAATTTTGTTGGCCGTGGTTGTCTGGTTTACTTTTATATCTAGCGGAATTTCATAAAAATGTGTTCGGAACGTTTTATTTTGCTATAGTAAAAAAACTACTTGATAATTTCCAACAGTCGGCCTTGCCGTCGGGACTGAAGAGGTGATTCGCGAATTATCTCTGTGGTTGGCAATCGTCAGTCATTTTTCGACACCACATCTCAAGGCAGAAGTCGATAAAGCAAGGTACGACGCAGGGTTAGGTCCTTTCACAATTGCTTTTCGACATCTATATATCGAAGCTCTCCCAGCTACTCACTGGTCTCCTTAATCTGACGATTGTTTGATAATGGCGTCCGGCAATTGTTTGTTTTCCAAAGTGTACGTTTATCTCGTTTTTTTCACTAAGAGGAATCTCCAGCTTTCACTCACTAAATCCACGGCGAATCTCATTATCACCTGGACGAAGGGGACCAAATTGGAGCTAAAGGTTAAAGTCGATGGCACACCAATGCTGACACTTAACTACCCCAAAATTTTTGGGCGTCACCTTCGATTGTTTGCTCTCCTTCTCAGTTTATACAAATGCCATTGCCACTAAGGTACAAAACTGCAAAAAAATTGTCAAATCGCTAGAGGGCAAGGCAAAGAAATATTGTTAGCGAAATTTAAAGCAATTGCCCGGCCGGTACTAAATAATTCCTAGAGGATAAAGTGCAGACCTGACAAAATACAATTATCAGGACAGCCACGCGATGCCTCCTGATGTTTCCCCTGCAACACCTTCACACTCAGTAAACAATTTCTGGGGGCTACCATAAGAATCCTGAGTCACCTTCTAGGCGAGTAAGGAGACATCTCTACGATTAAACCGACTGGACCATAAAATGTGTAGACAGACATTAAACGACATCAATCGGAAGGCTCTCACCACCTTCCTAAACTCCCGACCGCCGAATGCCGTTATCGGAATCCAACCACCAGGCATTATAGACAAAGAGCTTCAGCTGCTTCGTGAAATCCGCCTATTTTTGCCTCAATTACGGTCCGAATATTGTAGCAGGTTAAACTCCTACCTGTCGAGCATTTACCCCAACGTACTGAATATATGTCCGGCATATGGATGTACACCGCACGATACTAATCACCTATTCACATTATCTCTCTCAAACCTACTCACCTAACACCCCTCTTCCTCTGGACTCAACCTGTCGAATCGGCACGTTTCCTGAGTCTACCGCTAGATGATGACGACCGGTTACTACTCCGCACTGGCAGGACCTAGTGAACTGCTACAACAACAACAACAATTTGTGTTTTCATCGGAATGAGAGGCCCACCTGAAAGTTCTTTTCTTAGTTGATTTCGCTCTATCCCCCCATCTCTTACGAGTACCAAGCTTATCAGGAAAACTACATTCTCTATACTTGTAAATACAAACTCCTACTCCACCACTACTGGGCTATTGTGTGAACCCCATAGTGCCAATTTAGCTGTTTTTCACTAAGCAATTCTCACTGAGCTTATGAAGCAAATGTTAGGGAGGGTGTGCATTTATAAATCATATATGGACAGGACTCTATGTGGGTGACCGTTTGACTGTAATATGGGTTATTACCACTAACTTTTATAACCTTCCAGGTAGTAGACCGTCAGCACTAGTTTAATATCTTAGAGGTCGCCTAGGAAACTCGCTTGTGAAGATAAAGAAGTTATTAAAAATTTCGGGGCGTCCGTCCATCAAGGCTCATTGAAGAAGTAGTGCAAGGTGGCACAAAATGAATCATCTAATTTGGTTTTTTTTACTATATAGTGTGATGGAGTGTCTTTCTGAGTAATGGAAATCTTAATTTTGGCCTTGACGTGCTACATCGTTTGCCTGTTTGTATACAGCTGTCTACTTCACAAGTGTCAAATACCACCTTAATCAATAAGTTCCCGGATTATATGCAGAAAATTCAAAATACGAGTTTATTCCTCAAAAAATATACCATCGCCTTCAAAGTACGGGGAGCAGCAACTGCAACGCACTTATGCCAGCCTTAGATCCCGCTCTCGACACATTTCTGGAACTTTATTTTCGGTATATCGATTAGAGCTGACTTCGATTTTTTCATTATTGCCTTTCCTAAATGCGTTCCCCGCAATGGTTTTTTGATTCCATCGAACAGAAAAAATAGCAGGGGCACATATCAGGACAATTCGATGGCTGCTGGATGGCATTTGTTTCTTTCTTGGTTAAAAATTCACGGAAAATGATGACACTGTGCGACGGAGCGTTATCATGGTGCAAAATCCACGTTGTTTTCCTAGAAATCCTTTTTTTACTGGCGCATTGCTTCACATCTCATAACGCCCAAATAATAGTCTTTATTGACTATCTGAACTTCTCGAAAAAATTCGGGGTGTACAATGCCGTTGTAGTCCATAAAAAAGGAGAGCATCGCTTTCTTTTTTGACCGAAAACGACGTGTATTTTCTTGGCCTTGGTTCATTCGGAGCTCTCCACTCACTCGTCTGATGTCTGAACAGCATGTTGTATGCATAAACCCACGGTTCGCCTCCAGTTATGATAAAAAATAAATTAAATAATTGGCGCGTACACTCTTTTTGGGTGTTTGGCCGAGCTCTTCCTCCTATTTGTGGTGTGCGTCTTGATGTTGTTCCACAAATGGAGGGACCTACAGTTTCAAGCCAACTCCGAACGGCAGATATTTTTATGAGGAGATTTTTCATGGCAGAAATACACTCGGAGGCTTGCCATTGCCTGCCGAGGGGCGACCGCTATCAGAAAAATGTTTTTATTAATTTTGCTTTCACCGAGATTTGAACCAACGACCTCTCTGTGAATTCCGAATGGTAATCACGCACCAAACCATTCGGCTACGGCGGCCGCGGCCAGTTATGATATGTTTCATTAATGTTGGGTCGGATTCAGCCTTTAAAATCATGTCTTTGTCGATTTCAACGCAGTCCCTTTTTTGCATGAAATTCAGCTCCTTTGGGACCAACTTTGCACCAACGTGGGGCAAACCCAATTAATTAACTACAATGTCCGAACGGATCCATAAGCAATATTCAAGTCCTCTGCCGCTTGGTATTTGATGGTTAATTTGCACTTATTGATCAACTTTTCTTTCATTTTATTGATGTTTTCATCACTTTTCGATGTCGACAGCCTGCCTGTACGTTCGTCGTTCTTTATGTATTCACGATCCCTTCTGAAACCTGCATGCCACTCGTAAACGGTCGTTTTCTTTATGCCGGCCGTCATAGCCGGATGGGTTGGTGCGTGACTACCATTCGGAATTCGGAGTACGTAGGTTCGAATCTCCGTGAAAAACCAAAATGAAGAAACAAAAAATGCTAAAAGCGGTCGCTCCTCGGCAGACAATGACAAACTTCCGAGTGTACTTCTGCCATGAAAAAGTTTCTCTT
Organism: Anastrepha obliqua; assembly: GCF_027943255.1. Taxonomy (NCBI): domain Eukaryota; kingdom Metazoa; phylum Arthropoda; class Insecta; order Diptera; family Tephritidae; genus Anastrepha; species Anastrepha obliqua. Next base: position 113,630,579 of record NC_072896.1, on the reverse strand, counting down.
AAAAAATATCTACGGTTTTGAGTCGGCTTGAAACTTTAACAACAGCAAGCCGCGTGCCATAAATAGGAGGAGGAGCTCGGCCAAACACCCGACAAAAACACAATTTGATAAATCTATACCGAAACAGTTTCCCAACATTTCTAAGGTTTTTGCACCATTGAATCTTAATACAAACTTAAAACTGTCCTTCAGCAACACTATTAGAGTTAGTTGGAAAGTTAGGTGACAAAATCCAGCCCATGTCTACTTCCATATTGGGCGTTGGGGTATTGGTCAGTGTCTCTTCACTACGTTAGGTGCGACTGGGAGTCCTTGGAAAGGTCGTTATGGCTCTCCACCTGCGGCCTTAAAGGGGTGATGTGAGTTCGCTCTGCCGATTTGTTACCTCTGGTGTATATCAGTAACCAGCCGCCTCGGACCTCGGTCAGAAAGCGTATAGACATTATGAAAGCATATACACATTTTTATTTGAAGTTATTGCTGAGTTCTTTTATGCCAAACGTTTTATTAAATAATTTGCTTACTTTCAGCCAAACGACCCAATGAATTGATTAACCAAAGACCAACTCTGGGTCACACCCAAACAACCAGGAAACCAAATACTCGTTACCGTGAAGGCTATCATTATCAACCAGTTGCGTCAACGTCCCGCCAGAGCCCCACATTCGTCATAGGCGATGACATTGGGGCCGGTCCATCCACATCCCGATCCAATGATAATTCTAGTGCGTGATAGTTTTTATTCCTCATAATAATGTAATAAATTTAAAATATATTGCAAAAAAAAATTATTATAATAAAAAAAATTTGCAAAAAGACAACAAAGTAACAAACTGAAGCGTACACAATAAGCCATTGTCATTGAATGAAAATTCGAAAAAAAAACATAATAATTATTATAATACGAGTAACAATTGAAAGAGAGGGGGAGAAGTAAGTAAGCAAAAACAGAAATAAATAATTAATTAATTGTAAAATATATATCTGCGGGTATGAGAAAAATTAATCAGCTGAATTTTGATTCGGCAACGAATACTAAAGAAACAAAAACAAAAACTATTATAATAAAAAATTTAAACAAAATGCATTTGGTAATTGTAACGAATTGTTTATAGATGAACAAAAAAATAAAAAATAAATAAATGAAAATAAAAAGTAAAATAGAAGTGAAAAAAGCAAACAACAGCAACAATAATAATAGTTTTAAATGTGTGTGTATAACAAAGTAAAACGAAAAATTACCGAAAAAGAAAAAGCAAACAAAGAAAAGAAAAAAAACACTAAGAATTCAATGAATTTAAACACTGCAATAAGAAGAAGAGTAGGGATGGAGACAAAGAATAATTAAAATTACAAAATAAAAATAGGTAACGATCAAACATACATATTTATGTTAGGTAATAATAAAAAAAAAATTGAAAATTGAACATAAAAAATATCGAATTACCAATTTGTGTGGCGGCTGAAGTTGGCAGTGCCAGCTTTCGCTAAATCGCACACTTTGTAGAGTGTACTGCGTCCAGTAGTGATTAAAAATCATATTGAAGCGGATTCAGATTTTTATGAGTCCCAGATGTTGAGAAACTACGTAACTAATAAAAAGTTGTATTGTGCAATTTCTGATTTAACTCAAATGCACACATATGTAAGTATGTATGTGTGTATTTTCTGAATTACCTCTTCGTATGCTTTCCCAATAGTTAAGAGCACTGTGCAGATGGTACTTTTTTTCTGTTACCATGTATTCATTTGATTGCGTTAAATATTTTTTATTCATTAATTGAACAAAATATTTTCAAATATTACCAGGTAGATACCTATGAAATGAGCCTTTTTTCAATTTCAAACGTTTATTAACAAAAAATGGTTACAAATTTAATCTTCAAAATAATAACCATCGCTAGCGACACATTTTTCCCATCTCTCAGGGCAAAAAAATTGGCCGTCTTTGGCCGCAAACCAATCATCGAGCCATTTTTTGGCTTCTTCGTGAGAATTGAAGCGCTGCTCGGAAAGTGCGTGGCCCACGATGCAAACAAATGATAATCGGAAGTCGCCAAGTCTGGTGAGTAAGCCGCATGCACCAGCGGCTCCCAATCGTACGTCTCCACCAATTCCCGGGTCGCTCTTCTTCGATGTGGCGTTGCATTGTCAGCAAGAAAAATTACTTTGTGACGCCGATCGGCATATTCTGGGCGTTTTCGGTGTATAGCGCTGTTCAAATCCACCAATTGTCGTTGATAGCGTGCACCGTCAACTGTTTCACCTGGTTTTAATAGCTCGTACCAAATCATACTACGCTGACCCCAGAAAACACACAGCATTGCCTTGCGGCCAAAGCGATTTGGTTTGGCCGTTGTTTTTGGCTTGTGGCCCGGCGGACCATACGATCGTTTACGCTTGGGATTGGAGAAATACACTCAATTTTCATCACTCGTAACGATTCGATGCAAAAAAGACTTCCTTTTGAATCGGGAGAACAGCATTTCACAAGTGGTTTTTCGGTTCTCTTGCTGCCTTTCAGTCAGTTCATGCGGCACCCATCTTCCGATCTTTAAAATCATGCCCATGTCTTTCAAACGTTTTATTATTATTATTTTTTTTATTTCAATTTCTTTCTTTTCCTTATACCAGATCCATTCATGCAAAAATTATCCAGTAACTTACCCGTAAATTAATTTTCGAGAATTCGCTCTCAAAGCTGATTGATGGGGAAAAATCACAAAATTTAAAAATTTTTCGGTGAGCTACCTGTAATAATTAAAAAAAAAGTCAATAAAATGCCAAATAACGAGCTTAGCATCACACGATTTTATTTTGTCCAGAAGAATTTGATCCATTTCCTCGTCGCTGTAGGATCAAGAACATTCCATTAGCATTGTGTTGTTGTGGCAATCACAGCTTTCTTCATACATATTTTCCTTGCTGCCTATTGCCAAATTAGTTAATAACCAAGAAGTACAAGCTTTCTTTTGATTTCGATTTGTATTACGGAAGCTGCAGCAACGGTGACTTGAGACTGTGCTTCAGAAGTGCATACTATCATAGCATTGGCCGTTTCCTATTTAATATAAATTATGTCATCAAATAAACTTTATAAATTTTATCTCAAATATATTTACTTACATTCTCCATTTTAATCACCATTTTTATTTAAATTTAGAACTTTAATTCAATTCGCAAATTTTAATTCGTTTTTACTTTTACTTTGCGATCAGCTGTTTTTCTCGCTTTCAAATTTTTGCATGTAGAAATTTGTCCAGTAAACGCTTGCAACTTCCCCTCAAAATTAAGTGTCATTTTGCTCTCTCGCTTTCCCCTACTTTACAAGTATTTTGGATACAAGAACTCCAAAACTTGACCATTTGTAACTTTTGTTATAAATTATTTGCTTCATGAACTGACCTATTTTTAGAAACAATAATTTTTGCCAGGGAAGTTTGCATAATCATAGATATAAAAAATGTATGTATGTACATATGTGCGGTTTGTAGATTTAAAACTATCTATTTTTTTTTATGCAACTATAGGCTGCCTTGATCGAGTGAGCTTTTTGGGCCCGTTCCCAGCAATTGAATTTTTCGACCTAAAACCGCTACTCATAAGCAACATCTGCCATTTGAAGACGATTACTCTATACTCGTTGGGTTGTAAGCTCTTAAAAGTCAATGATTGATGACCATCCCCGCGCTACTGCTCAATAGCGCAAATAGAGTCGTTAAGTTTACTCTATCTCTCGCTCCTCCAGTCCCTCTTAGAGGGGAACTAAAAACTGCTAAGCGATTTGTGAAAATCTGTAGTCTATCAGCAGTTGATTTAGCATAGCAATTAACGCATCGGTTGAACTGAGTAATATAAAGTTCTTCTAGCGACTAGCAGTAAGTTGTTCCCCTTGTCCGGTACCAGCAGCCATACTCACGAGTCGCACGTAAGAATTGGCCTTTATTGACCGCTTACGCCAAAATAAGAAGGTTTGCCTGCTCTGCTAAAGACCCTACTATCTTTTGAAGGCTTTCTTATATGCATACTTTCTCATATTCTTACAAGCTCGCTTTTCCTACTCGTCCTTCAATGTTTATTCTCCTGCTTAGTTTCTGTTTTAGTGAATTTTAGAAAACAGAAAACATTTTGGAATTAAGAAAAAAAAATTTCAAAACTAATAAAAACGAAATAATATTTTAATAAAAAATTGAAAGTTATTACGTGAGTCGAATTTTTTTTATTAATTTTTTTTTTCAAAACTAATAAAAATGAAATACTATTTTAATAATAAATTGAAAGTTATTTCTTGAGTCGAATTTTTTTTTTTATTTATTAATTTTTTTTTAAGCATCTTTTTGAAAGACTTCTCATCACAAAGCAATGCACACGTTTGTTAATTTGAAATATGAGTTATGGCAAAACTTAGTTATTTAATTATAATAATTTTATTTTAAAAATACACTTTTAGGTGCTTTTGCTTGAATTAGTTGAAAGTTGTTGAATAAAAATACGAACTGTTTTTTTTTGGTTTTGATTAAATATTTCTTAGAATGTATGCTACATTTTTTCGTTGTAGTCGAAATTTTTAGAATTTTTATGTTTTATTTTTTTTTTTATGTTTTTACAGGCATTGTTTCGACAGAGTTATGAGTTATGCCCAAACTGTTTGAATTTTTTAATTATAATAATTTTATTTTCAAAATACAATTTCCGGTTTTTTTTTCTCAATTATGTAGTTGAAATTTGTTGAATAAAATTACGAACTTTTTTGTTTTCACTAAATTTTTGTTAAAATGTATGCTAAATTGTTTATAGATTTTTTTTTGAACATTTTCACTTTTAAAATTTGTCAACATTTTTTTAAATGAGTACTCATAAAAAACTATTCACTTTTCGTTTAGAGTCGACTCCTGCAAAGAGCAGTTCAAATCCTTTGGTTGTGCAGGTATCATTTCTCTGATCTGGGTTCCAGGACATAGGAACATAGAGGGAAATGAAATGAGCTTGCCTGTAAGGGGTCGACTGAATTGGTCTCAGAGGTCTCCTATCCAGACAACGCAAACCCCCTGACTGTGGTTAAAGTGGAATTGCACAATTGATTTCTCAGGAAAGCGCAGAGAAAAGATGGAGCTCCATTTCTTCATGTACTATTTTGAAAACCCTTTGATCCCAATACAATACACGGAGGACTCAGAAAGTCTTTTGGACTCCTCACCATTTAATTTCCCAACTCGCAGCTGTGTTTACCGGTCATTGGACAATCGGTTCACACGCGGAAAAACTAGGTTTAGCATTTAACCCCCATTGGAGAAGCCGTGGGGTCCTTTCAGAGAAGGAGACTATTGAGCACGTTCTCTGTAAATGTCCGGGTTTGACAGCTAGACGATTGAGGTCACTGGGTGCTATTTTCTTCGACAGCCTGGGGCGGTGCTCCAACCTAAATCCCATAAATTTTCTTTACATCAACAGCTGTGGCTTGTTGTAGATATCTGCCTGTTGGAGGTCTCCTAATGATATCAAAACGGCGCTTTAGTGCTACTCCGGGAGTGGTACTTTCACCATTTCACTTGCCTACCTTTTGTTTAGAGAGTCTATAACATAATTTTATTTTTTACTCACACACCTTTTGGAAATTTTTCAAATTCGAAACTTTAAGATAAATACAATACATATTTTTATTGTCAGTTGAAAGCAAGGCGCATTCATTAAAGGTGGTGGCGCTAAACCAACAACAATATTTTGTACGTTTGATGGTCAAAGAAATGTATTGGCAAAGTAGCAAACAAATAATGAATTCGCCTTTTTTCACGCTGTGCTGACAGCCACATGGATACGGCGAAAGAAAAAACATAAATCAGCTGATTTACCAATACCACCTTTAATATATGCGTGACTACCATTCGGAATTCACAGAGAGAACGTCGGCTCGAATCTCGGTGAAAACACCAAAATTAAGAAAAACATTTTTCTAACAGCGGTTGCCCCTCGGCAGGCAATGGCAAACCACCGAGTGTACTTCTGCCATGAAAAAGTTCCTCTTAAAAATATCTGCCGTTCGGAGTCGGCTTGAAACTGTAGGTCCCTCCATTTGTGGAACAACATCAAGACGCACACCACAAATAGGAGGAGGAGCTCGGCCAAACAGCCAAAAAGGGTGTACGCGCCAATTATATATATATACCTTTAATATATTCGCCTTGGTTGAAAGTGATTGAATGGCGATTTTTTTATTTAAACATTTTTATTTTGACATTTTCGTTTTTGTGACAATTTTTATAAATAACTGTCAACAGAGGGCAGTACCAATTATCCTCTTTTTATGGCTATAACAAATATTTTTTTTAATTTAACTTCAGGAATTGTTTTCAGTTTGAAATAAACAGAAATTTTCTAGTTTTTGTGGCTATGGTAGATATTTTTTAAATTTTAGTTCAGAAAGAAGCTTGCAATTAAGAAAAAAATCAAATTAATTTTCTTATTACATAGGTTAGGTTAGGTTAGGTTATGGTCACTTAGATCTTACATTTCCGTTGTGATACCACTGTGCTGCACGGGAACCCCATTTACCTTCCTTCGTGGAACCATTTTGTGGCTCTTATGAAGCGTAGAATTGATCCCAACCCCACGCCAGACAGTTCTGTAAGAGAATTGAAAAGGTGTTTACCTAGACAACCTGCTCTGAGCTCTTAGCTACGGCTGGGCAATTGCAAAGGAAGTGCTCAAGAGTTTCTTCCTCTTCCTCATCTCTACAACTTCTGCAATATTCATGGCAGAAAACTCCTAGTCTTGAGGAATACCTGCCAAATAGCCAATGACCGGTTAAACAAGCCACGACCTTCGAGATATTGGCTCTTGAGAGACTAAGCAATTCATTTGTCCTTTTTTTATTTATTTGCGGCCATAGTAGCCTAGCTGTTACACATGCATCTTCATCTCTCCATGACCTATTGGCCCCTTGGCTAATGTTGTTTTTTATTATAAGTTTACTTGTGGCCATTGGTATTCCAATGGTATTTTTATCGCTGGCTAGCTCATCAACTTTACAGTTTCCCTAAATATCTCTGTGCCCCGGAACCCAAATGAGGCTGACCTTGAATACGACACTAATATCATTTAGGGCTGCCCGGCATTGATGTGCAACCTTCGATCTGAGTATAACCGCATTCATTGATTTGATGGCCGCTTGGCTATCCGAGAAGATATTTATAGTAGAAGTTTTTGTTACGCATGCGTGTTTAGATATTTTTTTACATATTTGCCTAAAAATTGTGGGCTAAAAATTTTCAAAAAATTAAATTAATTTTTTTATTACATAATTACCTAAAAATTGTGTGCTAAAAATTTTCAAACTATTCGTTTTTTTTATTTTTTCTCGAACTATTTGTTCAATTTTTTTCTGGTGTGGGATGTTTTCAACATTTTGAATATTGAATATTTGTGAAAAAATGTTTTTAAAGACCTTTTGCAAACGCTATCAATTCATTGATTTCAAAGTCTTTGATTTTTTTTTATTTAATAAAATTTTAATTTGCTTAAATCTTGCAATGAAAACTTAGTATTTAACTTGATTTGATAACTTTGCTTAATTTTTTTTATTGAATATCTTTGGTTCATTAGTCAATTGAAAACTTTACCTGGGTATGTTAATTAAATTAATATTTGATTTTGAAAGAATTTAAATTAAAAAGAAATTAAATTAATATTTAAAAATGTATGAAATATTAAAAAAAAAAAATGTCTTGATATTAATAAGTTAAAAAATCTTTTAGTTCAGTATATTTCTATTTTATACTTATGTAGAATAGATTTCTAAATTTTTTTTTTTTAATATAAAATTGAAAATAAAATCTTGATCCAACGAAGTTTTAAAGCAAAAAAAAATAGAATAAAAAAAACCAAATTCTTTATTCTATAATTATTATTAAGCAATTTCGTTATAAACTTAATTACAAATGACCTTTGGAGGACATGGCTTCGTCGAGTACTCAACGACTCGAACTTTGACATTTCAATCCAATCAATTTTTTTGTCACAGTGCTATCTTTACATTTAATTTGTATTCAAAATTTTCAAAACGAAAAGCAAATTTGTGAAGACGTTCAACAAAACCCTCAACAGCAACAAATATAGGTACTACAAAAATAAGTATGT